>NC_051163.1:149979074-150122270 GCF_013339745.2 Dermacentor silvarum | reverse complement strand
CATGTGCCTTTGCATGCACAAGCAACCTTTGCAGCCATGCACTCGCTCATCAGTACTGACTGACATTCAGCTGCCTCCGTGGCAGCCGTTTGTTAAAAACACAATATCTAGGGCTGTGACGTATCTGTACAAACAAGTAGACACTAATCCAGCATGGGGATTTGTAAAAAGTTACCCGGCCCTGTTTACAATGGGTCTTGTAACAAAAGTGTTCTATTGCAGACCAGTACGTGACTTGTTCGGGTCTTGTAAGTTGGTTCACTTTAAGGTAACACTAAAAGGAAAGTTGTATTTGTTGTGAGAAGTCCAGCCCTTGGCTTTATTTCCAAGGTGTGGCAGACAGCCTCATATCACACACTGAAAACAATGCCACGTCACACAGCATGCAGGGTTCACAGAAGACACTTAGCACAGGCACGCCACGTGGCTTCCAGCGTGAGGGTAGCACACACCCTGCAGTCTGTGTGGCAGGTGATATTTATAGGTGGCGACGCACTATTGCGATGTCGACATGCTTGAGGAGACGCTAAAGATGCATTTGTGGGCGTCTGCTAGCCAGTTACATAAGAAATTTCCCTCCCAACCTATTTTAACAATGATCATATCCCTAACGAGTGCTATTTCTGAAGAGGGGCGGTGTTTCGTCATTGGGCAGAGCCAGGCGTTGCTTGGTATTATTCCGGTGGTGCATCAAGCTACACGGCCTCCGATGTGGATGGTGATATGTGAGATGCTTGGGGCAGGTCGACTTGTGTTTTAAAGGTTGGTGGAGTCTTCTTCTTCTTTCTTCTTTCTGTGGTTTAACGTGCCAAAACGAGTTGGCGGAGTCCACATGTGGTGGTGCTGCAAATGATCGGCATGCACATATCGTACTTGATTTCCAACAACCACCCAATACGTGCTGGCAGACTTCACTGTGATAATTTTTTCAAGAAACCACTTCAACATTTCGCCGTACACAGAGCGCACAAAGGCAGTCACCAACTGAAATCACACGTGGCACCCTGCGACATTTGTTCGCCGACGCTTTCATCCTTGTTACTTTTCCACGCATTTCACTTCCAGCATTTGGTCTCACAATGATAAATTCATTCTCAGTTTACCATGGAGGACCTACTCCGCAAGTGTCTTGCCCGTAAACATGTGTGGCATTGTACGGCATGGTAAGAGAAAGTTAAAAATTCTCTGCTGAAGTGATCTACCCTTTCCTTTTTCTTGGTCTTCCATTAATTGTTTTAAATTTGCCTGCTTAACCATTTCTACAACACACTTTTCTGCCCCATTGGATTGTGGGTGAAAAGGTAGTGCAAGTATATGTTTGACGCCATTTGCTATTAGGAAGGCATCAAACTCTGCGGCGTGAAACTGAGGTCTGTGATCAGTGACCACTTCCAGTGGCAAACCATGTGATGCGGAAAGGGATTGTACAATCTCCACTTTTCTTTCAGCTGTTCTGGATTTCATGACTGTCGCCTCTACCCATTTGGAAAAGGCATCAACAGCAACTAAAAATACCTGACCCTCTTTTTGCGCAGTCCAGATGAACCCGTTTCAGTATCGCATAGCTTCTAAGGAAACAGAGGCATGCAGGAAGGACACTTTGGCATGTTTTACAGTTTCTGACAACTCTCTCGATGTCATCAGCAATACCACGCCACCAGACCAATAAGCGTGTGACTGCTTTTATTTTCGTCATTCCAAGTTGTTGTTTGTGCAGAAGACTGAGGAATATTTGTTGCAAGGCTTTTGGTATGTCCAAACAGCGCAATCCTTATCAGTGGAAAGTTCCCATCTAACAAAATGGCCAATCAGGCTAGTTGGTTGACTTGCATGTTGGAAACTTTTTAAGGGCAATGATACAGAGTACACGATAGAAACTACAGAACAAGGCACTACTCGCAGCTGAAAGATTTATTGAAAGGGAGCACAAATATATGCACAAAAAAAGGGGGCGATTACGCATGTGCAGCAAAACAGGGGTTACAAACCTTCTTTGCTGCAGGCTGCCTTGCCCACCATTTATTTATTTGTTTATTTATTTATTTAAGAATACCTTACAGGCCCAACGGGCATTGAGTAAGAGGGGTTTACTTATTACAATGAAAGCACAAGCAAACTATTATGGAACAGGGTTACAATGCAAGTGCACATCAAAACGCAACGCAACAGAATAAATTGCAAAATGCAAAACAAGTTTCCAACGCAAGTGAAGAAAAAAAATGCAGCACAACAGAAGATGTTTCCAAAATAAGCACTAAAAGAGCCTTTGAGTGCAATTAAGGGAAAAAAAACGCAACACAACGCAAAATAAACGAAAGAACTTAAACGACGAGACCATGTTACAGCACTATTTAACAAAAAATATGTACCTCAAGCTTGTGGCGAAATGTGTTCAGGTTATTATCAGAGGCAATATCATCGGGAAGATTATTCCACGATGGGATGGCTTGTGGAAGTGCGGATGTGTTAAAAGCGTTCGTATTACCAAATTTGCGCGTGTAGCTGAGGTGATTATGTAGCCTGCGTGACGTGAAAAGGGGGCGTTCAAGCTGTAACGAGGCTATTTTATTGTTGCAGCAAAAATAAAACAAATGGTATCAGCAACGAAAAAACGTATATTTAAGCAAAATACAAGATCACATTGGTAACAATGTGATTAGGCAAATACATAGTTTTCTGCGCAGTTAAAAAATTACGTGTCAGAAATATCAGCAACACAGGCGGGTAGGTGGTTCCAATGCTCGCCGTCCTTGCCACAAATGAGAACAATATGGTATACACAAAAGAAAACATTATCGTGTACAGCAGCGAAAAAGTAAGTTTAGGTTAAATGCAAATCCGATTTGGAACAAGACAGATTAGGTGAACACATAGTTTTCAGCAGAAGTTTTAAATAAACTTGGTCAGATATATCGGCAACAGAGGTGGGCAGGTGGTTCCAATCGCTAGCGCTCTTTGGCACAAAAGAGTTAAAGTGCGCATTAGTGCGGCAACATGGAATGCGTACCTTATGGCGATGATCTGTGCGAGGTGATATGAATGATGGCTCAGAAAGAAGATCCTCTTTTAGCTGATGATTGTGGTAATAAATCTTGTGAAAGGTTAGCATTCGCGAAAGTTTTCTATGAAGGGAAAGACTAGGAAGGTTCAAGGTACTTTTCATTGCCGTTACGCTAGCAGTGCGGGAGAAGTTACATAATATAAAACGGGCACTGCGATTCTGTACCGATTCTAATTGATTAGTAAGGGTTTCGAGGCCCGGGTCCCACACAGAGCACGCGTACTTTAATTTCGATCGCACCAGGGTTTTGTACAGTAGTAGCTTTAATGAAGATAGAGCCATAGAAAAATTATGCCGCAAGTAACCAAGCATGCGGTTAGCATTGTTAACGATATAATCTATATGCGGCTGCCATGAAATATTAGCAGTTATATGAAGCCCTAAATATTTATAAGTCGTCACTTGTTCAAGTACAGAACCTGAAATATGATACACACTAAGATTTGCAATGGCAGACCTGTGTGAAACACGCATAACCTTATATTTGGTAGTATTTAATTTCATGAGCCAAGTGTTACTCCAACTAGATACCTTATCTAAATAACATTGAAGTATGGATGGGTCTGAAACAGAAGTGATCACTCGGTAAATGACGCAGTCATCTGCGAAAAGCCTGATTGTGGAGTTAATAGAATTTGGCAGATCATTAATATTGCTACGAGAGACACATTCTGCCAGGGGCAGACGACAAAGAAGACGGTTCTGTCGGGTGCTGGTGGCTGTCCACCATCTTGGCTACTGTGTCTGTCTAGTGTAAATACAGTGTAAATAGTCCCGCCTTGTGTCGTTTTGAACCACACCCGTGGTGGGCCATCGAGGTAAAAAAGCACGTTGGCGAGCATAAGGGTCGGGTCCCACCTGTAGCTGGCGCTGATCCGTTCGTAAAGGTTGAGCCATTTGTCGACGTCAACCCCATCCTGGCCGGAAAAGACACCAGGATCACGAGCAGGAGGCAGAACGATGTAGGTGGGAGCCACGGGAGGGGCAGCGGGCGAAGACATTGTGCCTGCACCGACTGACATGGTCGGAAGCGTGATGAAGCGGCCGTTGCGGAGCTCCGTGATGGAAACAGGGAATTACCCAGCACTTCCACCACAAAGATGTTACGTAAAACGACACAAGGCGGGACTATTTACACTGTATTTACACTAGACAGACACAGTAGCCAAGATGGTGGACAGCCACCAGCACCCGACAGAACCGTCTTCTTTGTCGTCTGCCCCTGGCAGAATGTGTCTCTCGTAGCAATATATATCAGCCCCAGCACCGAACCTTGAGGCACGCCTGAGGTAACAGAACATGGTGAAGAATCAGCGTTATTGGCAGTTACGAGTTGAGTTCTATTACACAAAAAGCTCTTGATCTATAAAAGAATGTTAGGGTCAATATTCAGTTTGCTGAGCTTTAAACAAAGTAGTTGGTGATTAACGTCAAATGCTTTCCGAAAATCTAAGAATATACAGTCGATGAAAAGTCCCTTGTCTAATGCGTCAGACAAGTCGTGGGTGAATGAAATGAGTTGCGTATCACACGAAAATGTTTTACGGAAGCCATGTTGATGAGGGAAAAAAAAAGAATGACTTTCAAGGAATTTAACCAAATTAGAATATATGACATGTTCAAACATTTTACTTGGGATGTTCGTTAACGATATGGGTCTGTAGTTTGTGGTTTGTTGTTTTATATAAATATAAAAATTTATAATTTATGTCGTCAATTCCAGAAGACGAAGAAACCTTTAGATTACTAATTAGACTTTGTACACCAAAACTGTCAATTAGGATTGGGTCCATTATCGGATTCTGCACCGGAAGAAAACAGGGGAGGGAAACAGATGATTGTTGAAAAAAGGCATTAGAAAAGGCGTCATTGAGCACTTGGGGACACTATGATGTAGGAATGGCTGTGCCGTTGCTATCGTTAAGAGCCATTGTTTTATGCTTGGGACCAACAATGATGTTCCAACATTTTTTGGCGTTATCAGTCAACAATGACGGAAGCGTGCTGTGGAAAAATACGTGCTTGGCGTCTGTCAATGCTTTTCGGTAATATGAAGCTATGGCATGATATAAATCCCAGTGATAAGAACAGCCGTTCATTTTGGCTCTGCGAACCCCCCCCCCCCCCCCTTTTTTTTTACTTACAAGGCGTTTTAATGAGGCAGTGAACCATGAGGAACGATGCTTGCCTGATATGACGCGTATTGGTATGTATTTTTGTACGGGAATGGGAACCTTTTCTTTAAAAAGGCACCAATTCGTTTCCACAGTACGGTTAGCAAAGTTTGGCATGTACTGATCTAAAAAAGTTTCCATTTCTGCATTTATCGAAGAAAAATCTGCTTTCGGAGTAATCTCTGATAATTTTGGGATTAGGTCGCATACGCCTGTTACCGTTTTTAACCTTAAATTGAATGAAGGAGTGGTCACTAAGACCTGGAAGGAATGTCAATGAATGAACTAGATCGGGAGACGTAGTTAGAACGAGATCAAGAATATTTGCACAAGTAGGTGTGGTACAGGTTGGCTGAGTATTAAGTTGAGAAAAGTTGAAGTCAGCACACAAATTTATAAAGCTAGTGGTGTCGGATGACGAATCCAGTATAGAGGGTAATGCACCCGACCAATTTATTTTTCGCAGGTTGAAATCGCCAACTAAAAAGAGTGGCGAAGAAGGAAATCTAACTAAAAGTCGGTTGAGAACATCATGAAGGTCGCTACAAAATGATGTTGGAGCATTTGGACGACGATAGCATGTGCAGAAGATTGTATCTCGATGATTAATATGAATACAGGTGCATATGATTTCTAAACAGGAAACAAGTGGCATGTGTGAAGACTGCAGGTAGTCAGCTACTGCTATTAGAACACCTCCCCCTGTTCGTTCACCACGGTCGCATCGATATGTAGTGAAATTCTTTTCGCAGTTTAGTATTTCATCATTAGATATCTTGGAATTCAGCCAGGTTTCTGTGAGGACCACTATGTCTGCACTGCAGGTGTCGATGAGATTACACAAATCGTCACGCTTATTAACAACACTACGAATGTTAGAGAACGAAATGCATATGTTATTTATAGGCTCGTGACCTGAAGCAGATAGCTACGCAGGGGGCTGTCCAGCTGGCGGAGTGTTACTGTGAAGGCTGTGTGAAGATGCTTCGTTGTTTATGTGATATTCACAGACGCTATCTGATGCTGAAATGTAGACGTAACACTTATTCTTTATGAACAACTTGTTCTGACGAACAGCAAAGTTATCTCCACTTGCCTGTCCATATTCGAAAAGTTTTTTTACGTGAATGCCGAGTTGACATGCAAAAATCTTCTGTAACATTCACCCCAAAACTTTTCATTTTTCTTCTATCGGAAAAAATAGTTTCCCGAATCTTAAAATTCGAAAACTTGACTATGATAAGACGGGATCGATTGGATGATAATTTACCTAGCCGATGCGCACGAGCTATTGCCTCATTGGGTAGCTGAAGGCCTATTGCAGAAAGCAGCGTCTCACACACAAGCTGTTCAGGCTCAGCCCATGTTTCGTTTTGCATGTCAGTTAAGCCGTGAAAATGAGATTATCGCGTCGTGACCTGTCTTTGAAGTCATCCAGTCATCGATGAAGTGCCTCCGATTTATTCTGTACAGCCTCGGACACTTCCTGGACAATGTCGACCGCACTGGGGGCCTGCGAAGTAGCTACCTTTTTCTTCAGCGGCAACAAGTCTATCGTTCATACTAGCCATCTGACGCTCAAGCTTTGATTGCGTTTGCCGGACTTCATTGAGCTGGGAAACTACTTCGCCATGTTTCTTGTCAATTTTTTCGTTTAACGCTTTCAAAAGGTAAATTTTTCCATTTAACGCTTTCAAAAGGGAGACGACGTCGTGATTGGACTGGCTAGGATTCTGTTTAGGTGGCCCGGGGTTCATTTCAACATCGCAGCCTAAGAACAATAATTTCAGCACATATATGCATTCACAGGCATCAGATAGGAATACACTTGGGCATGCAAAAAGCAGCAGGTTGACATTGCTTGTGCATTGTGCATTGCTTGGCACTTTGGCAGTGGCGGCAGCATCTGACGCATGTCCGCTGAAACACACTTCTTTTGAAATATTACAGCCTGATTGCCGATGCTGTGAGCCCATATCACCGCACGGATTTCCCTGCCATAGATCTGCTATCAACGCACTCTTCGGAGCGCCCCCTGAACCAGTGGCTATATCAAGTCCTGACAACCGTTTTCCTGCGCACTTTGGCAGTGGCGGCAGCATCTGACGCATGTCCGCTGAAACACACTTCTTTTGAAATATTACAGGTACGGTGGCTTTCTGCCTTGTCTGCAAACTTTACCCGTGGAAGCGTCGGGCGCTCGTCGCAAGACTGTGGTGCTCGTACCCCATCTTTGGCCTACCCCGGTTTCAAGCATTTCAACTTTACCCCCGGTTGCTTCTGCCATTTGCAGCCTGATTGCCGATGCTGTGAGCCCATATCACCGCACGGATTTCCCTGCCATAGATCTGCTATCAACGCACTCTTCGGAGCGCCCCCTGAACCAGTGGCTATATCAAGTCCTGACAACCGTTTTCCTGCGCACTTTGGCAGTGGCGGCAGCATCTGACGCATGTCCGCTGAAACACACTTCTTTTGAAATATTACAGGTTAGTCACATCTTTGTTTGCCTATTCTGACGTCCGCTACTTGCCGCTGCTGCCGTTGCTGCCACAGTGCTTTTTCTTTCTTTTCTTATTTTGTGAGCCATGTCGTCTAGAAATAAGTCTGATGATATAGAGAAGCTTGTCCGGGATTTCCGGAAAGAATTTCAGGACACATGTTCGGCTCTTGAAAGAGAGTTTAGAAATCAACATCGAGAGATGACAAAAAGCCTCGAGTTTTTTAACAAGAAGTTTGAAGACATGACTGACCACTGCAAACAATTGCAGGAAGAAAATCGGGAACTTAGAACTCGAAATGAGGCACTTCTGAAGGATTATGTGGAACTAAAGAACCAGGTTTCTGAAACTGACAAGAGAATGATCGCGCTAGAACAGTATTCCCGTAACAAAAACATTGAACTAAAGAATGTACCACTTGCTACAAATGAAAACTTGTTTCAAATGCTTGAGGTGCTTGGAAAGGCGATAAATGAACCCATCGCGAAAAATGACATTGATGTGTGCCACCGTGTTCGTTCAAAAGATAGCTGCCCGCCAATCATTGTTCAATTCAAAAACAGGTCAAAACGCGACTCTGTTCTTCGCAAGGCACGAAAGCTTCGTCCTTCCGTGGCCGACGTCGGCTGTTCTGGAAAATCTCCGATATACATAAATGAGCATCTTTGTCCAAAGCTCAAAAAGTTGCTTGCCATGACCATTGAGAAAAAGAAGGAAAAGAAATGGCGGTTTGTGTGGACCACAGACGGTAAAATATTTGTAAGAAAGACTGAGTCTTCGAATGCGCTTCAAATAACATGTGTCGCTGACCTAGTGAAGATCGATGAACACCTGCAGCACGAAGGTGCTCATCATTAGCTTTCCCTTGTACATTTTTTTTTAAAATCCCACTCTTGAATGATGGATCCAAATTTCAAATCGCCAAGTGATTTAAATATACCTGTCTCTGTTAGCGGCCATATTTCAGCTCTTCATTTTAATGCCCAGTCGGCCCGGAACAAAGAAGACGTCATCACAACCTTTATAGAAAGTTTTAAATTTCGTTTTGACGTAATTATGATGACCGAAACTTGGTATACAAGTGAACTGGAGGTACTGCAATTGCCTGGTTATAAGTCTCACTTTCTAAATCGTCGCGGTAAAAAAGGCGGTGGTCTTACGTTAATGGTTCAAGACAGATTTGAAAGCGAACTGCTCTCGAATTATTCTCAAATTACAGATGATTACGAAATTCTTACGGTAAAGTGCATATATGGTATTTTATCAGTTATGTATCGCCCACCTGGAGGGATGCTACCTTCATTTTTATCTTTTTTAGACGAATTTCTTGCTTGGATTAACGACAATAATTACAAACTAATTTTGGGAGGTGATCTTAACATTGATTTCTTGAGCAACTCAGCGCCACAGGCTCAACTTACGGAAATGCTCGTAGTAAATGCGTTGGTAAACGTGATAAAACAACCGACACGTATACAGTTAAGTACGTCAACATGTATTGATGCTTTTGTAACAAACTGTCAAAATCAGACAATTGACTCAGGAGTTCTCGGATCACATATTAGTGACCATTTGCCCATATACATAATACAAAGCTTTAACAAACCAAACTCAAAAAACAAACATGAAAGGTCTGTCACATACCGTAACGTAAACCAGGAGACACTGCAGCGTTTTCGTTCAATTTTAATAGCTACAGACTGGCGCTCCATCCACAGCAGTGATAACGCAACTCGCGCGTATGAACTACTAATAGACAAAATTAAAACAGCCTTCACCGTAAGTTTTCCTTACATCAAAAAGACCCGTCCCCGTAAGGCAAGAAAGCCGTGGCTTACTTCGGAATGCTTGAAGGCTATCATCGATAAAAATGCACTGTTTCAAAGGTTCCTTAGGTCAAAAAGCGCCTCCGATTTACAAGCGTTTAAGAAACATAGGAATAAAACAAATAACCTTTTGCGCAGACACAAAGAACGATACTTTTATAACTTGTTTAATCACGAAGTATCTAGAAAACCGGAACTTGTCTGGAAAAGGCTGAATTCTTTCTTAGAAGGTTATTCTAAAGAAAACACTGGCCCCACTGAGATTAAATTAAATAACGATACATTCACTGGCCGTAAACTAGCTGACCTTTTTAACAATTTTTTTGCCTCTGTCGCAAGCAGTGTGCATAATACTTCCTGCATGGAATATATGCCTTCGAGAACACGTGAATCTGCGTATTTGTTTCCCGTCTCCCAGCCAGAAGTTGTAGCAATGTTCTTATCCCTCAAAAATAGCTACTGCCCCGACCCTGATGATCTACAAATTCGACCGGTCAAGTACGTACTTGACATCATCGCGCCAGCCCTAACACATGTGATCAATCTAATCTTTTCTTCTGGCGATTTCCCGAGACAGCTACAAGTTGCTAAAGTTACCGTTATTTTCAAAGGCGGTGACAAAAATAATGTATCAAACTACAGGCCTATTTCCATACTGCCCATTTTTTCCAAAGCTATTGAAAAGTTAATACACATAAGAATGAATAGTTTTTTGAGTCGCCATAACATCATAACGCCGTTTCAATTCGGCTTTAGTAAAAAACGTTCCACAGAATCCGCGTTACTTCTTCAAAAAGAAATCATACTAGGTGGTTTTGAGCGTCAACTTACATAGTTGGAATATTTATCGATTATTCAAAAGCCTTTGACCGGATTAATCATACCACACTTTTAAAAAAGCTACAGCATTACGGATTCCGTGGGGCATTTTTTACACTTATGCAAAGCTACTTGAGTGATCGCAAGCAGCAGGTACAACTTAATAACTATAAATCAAGCTTTCGGTCCCTAAACAGCGGAGTACCGCAGGGAAGCATCCTAGGGCCTCTACTTTTTAATGTATATATTAACGACGTAGTAAGAATAGATGAAAATACCCAATTTATAGTTTATGCTGACGATACTAGTTTGTTTTTTTTAGGATCAGATTTATCGGAAATTCAAACCAGAGCAAATAACGTACTCGCGAAACTGCATACCTGGAGTTTGAACAACTCGCTAACTATAAATACGTCAAAAACAAAAGCGGTTTTATTTAGAGCTAAAAGCAAGAAAGTCAACTTTGATTTAGCGCTTTTTCTTGGTCCATCAAAAATTGAGGTGGTTCCTGCTGTGAAATGTCTTGGTGTACTCTTTAATGAAAACATGTCCTGGGATTTGCAGTCTGATTCTGTTTGTTCCAGTCTTTCTCGCACGGTTGGTATATTATCGCGCACACGTTTTCTTTTACCTGAGAAAGTAAAACTGTTATTGTATAACTCGCTTTTCCTTTCAAAACTGTGCTATTGCTACCTAGTCTGGGGAACCACCACAATTTCCAACATTCTGAGGATTTCTAGATTACAAAAAAGGGCTGTCCGTTTGATTGTCAATGCTCCGTATAACGCGCACACAAGGCCCCTCTGTAAAAATCTAAACGTAATACCTGTTGACGACTTGTACGAATCTTTACTAATAAAACGCTACAAACAAGGCATTAAAACAAACAATCTGTGCTTGAAAGAATTTGCTAATTTGACTGAAAGATTGCATGTTTATGACACGCGCGGAATCACTTTTTGGTTTACGCCACGGACCCGTACTAATTATGGCCGACAAATGATCGCATATACATTGCCTACTCTTTTAAACAACCAGCATTGTTTTCTGTAATGCAGCTGCTATCAAGTTTTGATTTTGTACTGGAAAGTTTCTCCAAGTTTTCATAAATTTTGATGTCGTGCAGAAAAGTATATATTTGCTTTTCAATGTTAATTTCAACACTGTTAGTTTTATTTTCCGATGTATATTTTTGCCATTGTAAGTTTTGCCATTGTGCCATTGTAAGCTAGGAACGTTTTTGTTGTTGTTGTTGCCCCTGTCAAAGTGCAATTATCGGGTACAGACCCCGTCAAGCCTTTTCTTGGCTTTTAGTCTGTGCCCCCAGCATTTTTGTACATGTTATAATGTACCATAATGCCGAAATAAAATGAAAAAAAATGAAATGAAATTAACAGTGCAAAGAATGACATGGACTAACCTGCACCAAGAAACAGAAGAAAATTTGACGTGTCTGCATCGCTGCCGCTGTTCCATGCCCACTGAAGGCGCTCGGCGATGACCAGGGCTTAAATGGGTGCGATACACTTGATGACTGACGATGGAGCTTGCGCGGCCAAAGGTGCGGACCACTTGAAGGCAAAGGCTTCGTCCGGTGGTGCTGGGCAACATTGGCTCATTTGTGACGAGTTGCGCATAGACTGTAGACGCAGCCAAACACTTGAGATAGGGCGCTCAGTCGATGGCAGGTGGAAATCGTGCTGCAGGTCGCTCGGTTCATGACAAAGGCCGCTTGACGATAACATCTGCACCAAGAAACAGAAGAAAATTTGACCTGTCTGCATTGCTGCCGCTGTTCCATGCCCATTATCTCTGCCCTGTTCCATGCCCATTATCTCTGCCCTATCTCATGCCCATTATCTCTGCCCATTAGCTCAGGTCTTTATTATTGCCAGCAGGGGTTTGTATGTATTCAGGCTAGTAATATATGTTTATTGAGATAGGAATTAGTATGAGACATGTACTACATCAGGGAACTGTTGCCACAACAGTAATCTTTGTGTTGGGTTATAATATATATGTCTGTTAGGTTATCACATATGTTGCCTACAAGTTTGGCAATCCTTTTTGATTGCTAGTTCTAGCACTTTAGTTGTGCAAAGCGTTTAACACTTCATCACCTATCCATGTTCCCTGTGACTTTGCAGGTTCTTTGCCTTTGGGGCCCCAAGAGCTGTACCGGTCGCTTGTGTCTGCAAATGGCTTGCAGCATTCCTGCCGGCTGTGCCGCTACAAGACCAAGAAAAAGATGAGCATGACAGCTCACGTGCGCACACACTCAGGCGAACGTCCCTTCAAGTGCCACCTCTGCCCGAAAGTGTTCACGGTGGGTTCTGCCCTTAAGCGACATGTGTACAGCCACACAGGAGAGCGTTCCCACCAGTGCCACCTATGCCCGGAACCATTCCCTGAGAGTTACCACCTGACGCGCCATCTGCGCTGCCACACGGGAGAACGCCCCTACCACTGCCACCTTTGCCCGAAAGCATTCACTCAGAGTATCCACCTGACGTGCCATCTGCGCTGCCACATGAGAAAGCGTTCCTTTTCCTGTGTGCACTGTGGTGCAACCTTTTCGCAGAACGGAAATGCGTCTTTCTTTTTTTAAAATTTTATTTTAGCCTTGGCTGTGCATGTCGAGAAAGAGTGAACAAAATGTATAGCCCAACAAACACACACTCAAGCCCTTCATTATAAGGATTTCACTGGCAGCAGATGGGCTGCCGTCATGACGAATGAGTCGAGGGACACTGCTCTTATGTCAGTTCACTCAGGCTTGCACAGAACTCGTTTGCTCATACAAAATGAATACCTGCTGAGAAAACAGAGTGAAATACTTGTGCTTACCTGTTGTCATTAGAAAACCTGAAAAACTTCGCAGAACTGAAAATCCCGGTGTTAGCGTCATCACCGGTGCAGGGTTCACCATTTCAGAGTCTGCTTCCAGCTGATGGGTTGGCCACATAGACCGCTGGGACACCCCCTGGGTCAGACGCTCAAAACACCGATTCCCCATTGGTGAAACTGACCCAATTATTCGGGCGCAGTCACGACAGCATGCAACCTTCCCAATCTCTTGACGATGCAGCACCATCACTGCTACCACTTGCAGTTTCGGGCAGGCCCAGCGTGTCAAGATGGACCGCCCTCCACTGCTCTCGGCAGACCAGGCCCAGTTCTGCTAACCTATGGCACATCCCATTGCACCGGAATTGCAGGAGGGAGTGGACAGCCCACGCTGGGTTGGCCGGGTGCCTAGTAGTCATTGGGTACAACCTTTTTCCCCCTCACTGCCGCCAAGGTTCTCCGACTCTAGACACGCAGCGTGAGCTCCACCTCTTAGCCGTGTAGTGATAGGCCTGCACGTTGCCCGTGACGCGCCCCGTGAAGGTGGGGAGAGCTCCCATCCAGAGGCCGTGACTGCACCCAGGCTAGATGACACGGACACGCCACCATCTGCATCGTTCAGGCACCTCTGGATCATGAATGAATACCAGACTCAACCGGGGACCTGACTTCGAGATCCGACTTCCGCATTGTGGCCTCCAGTGAGCAGGATTACAGGGGCGCGCAACCAACCTACCCTGCCCTAACAACAGAGTAATTGACTCTCCCAAGGAATGCAATTCCATACCAATGCTTCCAATAATTTGGATTACAGAGGCGTACCAAAGACCCCAGCCAAATTGGTATGGTTCCTGCTCACGAAGTCTCCCACGTGAACATAGATGTTACACTTCCTTGGATGCAAGCCGGGGCTACTCGAATTTATCCCCCATCACACAGCCGCACAAGACCTCCGATGCTGCAATTTAGCCATCTTCATCTAATGCTTGGTTTGGCCTACTTTCCTGTGTCTTCCGTTCCTTGCACGCCTGATCGATTATCTGTCATATCTTTCCCATAACAAAACAGGTGACTGAGCGCGATCCAACTTGTGATATCGCTCCGTGAGTGGCAAGGGTGAGCTGAGGTAAGCTCTATGGACGCACGAAGACATCCAGTTCCTACGCTTTGCCCGATTTAAAATTCACAAAAAGAGAAATAAAAAAATAACTTCATATGTCCGGAAACCGCTAGGAGCGCCCATGCTCCTTGAAACCAAAATTAGCGCTCGCCTTCGTCTGCTCGCACCTGCGCACAGTCGTGTGGCGATCCCTCAAAAGACCGTTTCATGCCTTCCAGGGGTTGCTTTTATAGTTCGGTTCTATCCATACCGACATGAAGTGAACCACTCCATCTTAGCATAGTATGATGCACATACGAACAGGAGGAAGCGGCGACACGGCGCAGTCCTCACATCGCCCTTCTAGCTTGATAGAAGGATGTCGGTCGCACTTGCTGGCGCTTCCATGAACGAAGTGCAACTATGTAGGGTGCTAGATATGTGTATTGTTATGCTGCCAAATTACTGAGAAACACAGTTTGCCTCTTACGCCAAATAACCAACAAGTGATGGCCCTTTAGATACAGCAGCGCACGGTTGCGCCGTGCTGCAGTACCACGCCAATGCCTAGCATAATGGCGTTGCCACGCCATTAAGGCAGGCATCGGCATTTTCGTTTGATGGCTATACGCGCTCTCTAAATGAGCACTCATGTGCGCAGTGTTTACTCGAGCAATAAGCTATTGAACACTGACAAAGAATGCGAAGAGTGCAGAGCACCTGTCAAAATCAGCAGTAACCGCAATCCCCAAAACGGCGAGTTGGTGGTTGTAGTCACCGTTTTCAGTGTGCCCGGGATGCTCATGCCTCGTTATCTCAGTGTGATACAACACTTCTGATACTCGCATGAGAAGTGTTCATGTATGTCTTTAGCATTTCATCATTATTTCGTCTCGGCGGTGCACGGTATCTACTGTGCTTGAAGTGGACAGCAAGCGGTGGCCCTACACTTGCCGATGCAAACAAATGTGCCGTTCGTGTGTTGCATGGATACTCTGTGCGCATTATTGACCCTTAAAAGAACGGTGGCCCCTATGGTAAAAAATGAGCTATAAAAGCAGTTATCATCCTATTGGTGTAGTACGTTCAGGGCAGATCTAACAGTGCCAAATGCATGAACTTGGCTGCTACGATAAGGATAACCTCCGCTGAGCGGAATCGACCCCATAGATTGAACTTGATGACGGCGGCTGGCGAGCACTCATGTTCATGCACTTAAACTTCCAAAGCATGTTTGGATTAATACCGAGTACGACTAAACATGAAGAATAGGAATTACGGTGGAATGTATTCGTTCAGAGGCACATATCGTACGGTGACTGGTTTTGTTGGCGTAGCTGCATGAAATACCATCATCATATTTCGACAACTTGCCGTTTTAAGTCAAGCCAGAGTCATTGCCGGCCTCGGTGTACTGTCTAGGACGCAGCCAGTCACACAAAACAAAAATTACGATGACTGAAAAATGCATAAAACCATTCCAGCTGGCTTCTTGCGCGACACCATACATTTTGTTTCTCGTGGAGGCCGCTAGGTGTCGCCACAGAGCAAGGCAAAATAAAGCCTCTCAATAATTTAAAGTAGTGCCATCTGCTCTCTCCTCCGCCTGTGCCAGCAATCACGCACTCTTCTGTCGACCGTGGCTCCCCCTACGAGCAAGTCCACAAAAAGAAAAAAAAAATGTGAGGAGTTTTGTAAGGGGCCCTGGAAGCGAGCGAAGCCTCTGGAGCCTCTTTGTCGACCGACCACTTCCACCGATTAATCGGTAGCTTACTAGTCAGTGAAACCTCTAAGACAATTGCATATATACTGATGGTGGATCATTCGCTCTCTTAGTCGTAATGTTAAAGGCCCACTGTGCACGCTGGCTGATAAGGGACTGAAGCTGCTGAACCCCAGAGACGACAATGGCAGATCAACCAACGCCGAGGTCGCGCGCGGTGTGACTCAGTGTCTCACTGCTAATAATAGAGCCACCCAACGACATTTAGACGTCCTCTCTCGATGTTTCGGCAGCCAGTCATAATATAACGTAAAAAAATGTGATCAAATACGACCTAGAAAGCGCGAGTGATACGTAGTGACTGCATTTGATCCGGAGAGCGTCTGCTAGTTCAGCACACGGCATAGGAGGAGACACGGTCGTCAGAAGAGAGTAAAAGGCGGCGCAGGAAGAGGAGAGAGGAGATGGCGCTACTGTTTATGCAAAAGGCGGATTGGCGCGAGACCCGGCGTGGCCTTTTAGTCTATGGCATTGGGCTGTTGAAGTAGAGGTTGCGTGTTACATCTCGGCCCCGGTGGCCGCATTCCATTGAGAGTGGAATGAAAAAATGTTTGTGTTCTTAAGTTTATGTAAAATTTAAATATCTCCAGCTGGTGAAAATTAATTTTTAGTCCTCCACTATGGTGTGCCTCGTAATTAGATTGTGGTTTTGGTTCATAAATCCTCAGAATGTCTTCGAGGAAGCACCAACTCTGTTCTGGGCTAATTTCTACGTTGTGGTCGTTTCTTCAGACCACAGAGGGTCGATCGTCTTCGAAACTGTTGGCTGCTCCCTGACCGACCATATTTCCAAACGACAATGGAGCACAGCTGGTAAAGTGCATGGTGGAACTTGTCAGATCTATGTTCTTGTTCTTGCTCTCTGCAGTGTGCCATCCCGTGGTTGCTGCTAATGTTCTGAAGGGAAATATCTTTCGTATGTCAATGTCTTTCATGAGGATTCGCTGAATTGTATTATTGTCACGTGACATTTGATTGCAACACTGCTGTCATCTGACCTTTCCTACTTTTTTCCTACTGCTATATTTTCCTATTTTACATGGACGGCCATTTCTTCTGGGGCCATTTCATTCGTGGCAGTTTAATCCATGGCCATTTGTTCAGAAACCCCTCTAAGTAAACTACTGTTCGGTTCAACGGCAGTTTTGGTATCAACTGCCATTCAACTCAATGGCAACGACAGTGCCTGTGCAACAGAGGTATCAGCCTGCGCATATTGTTGGAAAGAGGGTGAGGGGAAGAGTTTCGCAGCAGTATGGCAAAGCTGGTGGGGTTCCCCAAGGCCAGAAAGTTTGAGAACCCTTGGACTATACAGTCTAACACACGTCCAGTGAAATTTTAGCAAGAGTATTTGTATTCGGTTCTTACTCTACAGCTTGACACTCATTAAGAATAACTTATGTGCTAGATGAAAGGGTTTTTCTGTATTTATTTCAAGATCAGCACCTCAATTGCTGCTTATAAAACTCCAGAAAAGTTTTTAAATCAGTTATGCTTGTGTCACTCATACAAATATGTATTAATGACGTTTTTGGAAGATCAGGGCCTGTAATGACAAATTGTTTGCTTGGAGTATTCTCGTTGCTGGCATTTGGACAACCCACTAATCACAATAGTGATCAGCATGGTACTTAAACGATCGCCCCTGGGATGGCACTTTAGAAAGCCGTTAAAAGAAGTTTTGTGAATTCGGGCAAATATTTGAAGAATGTATGGGTTTGTTTTCTAGGAGCAAGTGTGTTGTAATGACATCTATTTTCATTTTTCTCAAAAGAAAAAAAAAAGCGAAGTTGCAGCAGCTCCGGGAAAAGGTTGTCTGTGCTTTGTCTGCCACCTAAAGTTTCCTCTGGTTTTAAGGTTTTGGCATGTCTAATATGCTGCCAAGTGGACTCTTCATGCAGGTGCAGCCAGTGTTCTTGCGGCTCAGAAACTCTACCTGAAAAATCTGGCGATTTCAAAGAATTCAAGTGTCTGCCCATCAAGCCTCCATGCACAGCTTTAGTGAAAATGACAGCCGGGGCCACAGCAAAAGCCAGAGTTGCAACAGCTTGCAGGGACATCCTGCCTGACATTATGCCACTCATATTCACGTTGCAGCCTCTAGACCAGAAGTCTCCGCAGTTACAGCCATGGTCACTGCCACAGTATCCTCTTTCAGTGTTGCCGACATTGTAGCAATTGGATTGTGTATGCCATTTGGAGTGTCACCTTTGCCCAAATACATCTGCTCAGACTTCCAACCTCAAGCAGCATGTGTGCAGTCATACGGAAGTGTGGCCGTATCCCTACACCCACTGCGCTGCATCCTTTTCACGGAAGGAGTGCCTGTTATACCTAGGGCTCTGTGTTTTCTGAGTTTATTTTTCTTGAAATTCGGAGTTCGTCGGAGTTGTATTTCTCGTAAATCACCAATTGTCCGGAACTGGGAGTTAAATTATGCATTATTCTCAATACTCCAAAATCTTAGATGAAATGATATCTGAACACGAAAACATCAGAACACACGGAGCGTATTTTTGTTGTCTGGAAGGTTTGAACGCACAAATGCTTAAACACAAAGCCCCTATGTTTGTGCATATTACAACCTTAGAGCTTGTTGTAATTGACGCAATCATACTTTACGAGGTTGCTGTCACTGATGGAAGCACGCTCCTTTCGATTGATGATTCTCAACTTTTAAAATGCCCTTTGAACATTTGCTCTAGAAGACTCGGCGCGCAGCGACAAAGCACTGGCCACTGGACAGTGTGAAGTCTCCAAAGCGACAGGGGTTTAACAATGTTACTGAATAATTAGCTCTGGTAGTTCGCAAAATCACTCATGAGTTGGCTCATGTCATCTGTTTCATGAGACGCTAAGTTAAATATCGACGCATAGGTTTCGAACGCACGGGTTAATGCATGCTTGATATTTAGGTTCACAATTTCAACACTATACCAAAACTATTCTCTGGTGCACTGGAGTGCATCGAAAAGCTTCCTCTGAACTGTCTGTCTCTACTTTTCAGTGACAGCAGCGTAGTATGCATGAAGGTCTGCGACAGTCGATGAGCAGTCATACGTCTGTCGCTCCGTGCGCGACAAGCCCTTTGTTAAATGTGCGAAGGGTGTGGTCTACGAGATACTGTTGACTTGAGGTAAACTTTATATCGACCAAACAGGCCGATGTACCAATGACTGCTTGGAACATCCCCTTTCAATATAGAACAGAACAAGACCACATTGGCCGTTAAAATCGGAGTTTATCGGATAAATCCGAATTGTCAAAAATTTTACCGGTGAGTGTTTATCGGATTTATCCGAAAACACGGAGCCCTACTTATACCACATGCCTTGTCACAGATGGGGAAGAAGTGCTCATTGGTAAGGGCACACAGTTTCTTATAGAAAAACCGATATATTGATTTATGTGGTTTCTCTACTGCATCGAAAGGGTTCTGGCCCTTGCACGCACAGGGCTTCATAGAATATCACTGAAAGGGAGAGACAACCGCTCAGAACATCAATTAAGATAACCTTGCCGATGGAAAGGTCGTCTATCGTATTGGCTAGAATGGGCTGTGTTTTTCTCATTGAACGTGAGTTTATATCTTTAATTCTTCACTAACACTCGCGAAAAATGACCTTTGGCAACCAACGCGGCAAAAACATGAACATACTTATAAAGTTCACCTCGGGATCTTCTACTAGTGTATGCGGTTCTGGGTATTTGTAATAATAGTGAAATGCAGTAAAATTCTTTCTATTATAAGTTTTTTCTAACTTGCAATGCACAGATAAGACTTTGTGCGTAGTGAGCAGAAAAGTGGCGCTGCCTTCACCTTCATTTTCGATGAGTTGGCTTGGCTCAGCTATTGACAGAATAATGATGCTGGGGGCCAGCCAGCCATGACGTAGGCGTGTACTTGGGAAAAAATGCGGTACAACTATATGAAAGGTCTGTACAACAACGCAAACCTATTGTACCAGTCTATTTACCTTTAAAAATGGTTGGAAATGTGGCAGTATAGGTGGTTAACCACAGTTGCTCTCCCTCCAGTGAAAGCAGGACGATGGGCGACATTCACAATTTGGGAGGCAGGCTTTAGGCATTGCTATCACTCCTCAGCGTTGCTGGAAGATGGACTCTATTTTTTTTAGAAGCTGCTCGGATCGAAAAATTCTGCTTAAAAAATATCCATGTGCTTTTGGAAGTGAGCGCTGCAGGTGGAAACACTACCGAGGGTGCGCTTTTCATCGCGCTGTAAAATACTGGGTCCGTAAAAATCGGTTGTCAGTCCCTTTAACCCTTTCACTGCCGGGTTTTTTTCTGACTGCTCCTCACTGCCTGCCGGGTATTTTTTTTTTTTTTTAATGTTGGTTCAGTGGAAATTTCATGCTAGTATTGCACCATGATACTCCACAGGACATGTAAAGAGAGAAGCAACGGCGGAGGTCCAGTCTGGCCAACTTCCCGATAACGAAAACGAAACTTCAGGGAGCAGGCTAAGCTGGCGGTGGGCCCGGCGGGAGCAGTGGCACGCGTGCACGGTGACAGTCGAAGGTGGGGGAGCTACAAGGCAGTTGAGAAGGAGGGTGAGAGGAGCCACCGAAGCAACGGCGTAGCCAAGGCCAAATGCGCTTCTCTGCCGCCCTCCTCCCTGACCTTCGACGGTCTTCACGCGTGCCCGTCCATGGCGGCGCCGCCCGCTCTCTAAGTTCTTTGTGTTTAGGTTACCTCTCCATAGATGGTGGGACACGAACGCAATTTTTTAATTTTTTTTTGCACGAGTTGTTTCGGGAGTGGCAGGGAGTGAGTTTAAAAAGCGACACGAGTATACTCGGGAGTAGCAAGGGGTGTGCGTCGGTGGTTTCACGAGTTATCTCGGTAGTGCCAGTTAAAGGGTTAAAGGGAAATATTACCCCCCCATCCGTTTTATGCACTGCTAGGACTTCGTAGCTATGCTGAAAACTTCAGGGTTCATCTTATTATGAAAGTGGCTTGGCCTAATCTCTGGCCACTGTGGTGTAAATAAACTTTCCTGGAACTATATCTCATTGGAAGTATAATATCTCCTGAAGTACACCTTGTATTTACATTTACTCCACGATAATGCAACCTATGATCAACCCATCATGGTTGCTTAGTGGCTGTGGTATTGGGCTGTTAAGCGCGCGGTCGCAGGATCGAATTCCTGCGCCACGGCAGCCGCATTTCGATGGAGGCAAAATGCGAAAAACACCCGTGTACTTAAATTTAGGTGCACGTTAAAGAACCCCAGGTGGCCCAAATATTCCGGAGCCCCCCACTACGGTGTGCCTCATAATCATATTGTGGTTTCGGCGTGTAAAACCCCGTAATTTAGTTTGAATTTTTACCTGTGATCAATAAATAAGGTGAACGGTCGACTTGATGAAAGTTGGGCTTGTTTCCTGTCAGTGCTGTTATTTGCTTCTCAAATGTCACAATATGGTATCTGCAATGAGTTTTGATGAGTTGAGCACTTTAGTATGGCTTGTATTGTCCTCAAAATGCAGTGCTGCCAACTGTGGAAAACTTTTCTTGAATCTAGAGATTTTATGCATCTTTTACAAAAATAGGGAAATTGGTTCTAATCTAGGGGAATTTTGGGCTATGACATTGAAATGGTGAAACGGCTGACGTAACAGCGTGTTTTGATTTCAGTCACTTGCAAATTGTGTTTGCATTAATATGTGAACTGATTTTATCGTACACCAGCATAGTGAATGCATCTCGCCCATTAAACAACAGTTCGCCCTTTAACGAAGCACTGCTACAGAGATATTGAGGTTTTTACCTCTATATGGGCTAACAGTGGATATGCACTCTAAATGAAATATTCATTTCACTGGTGAAACAAACGTGTGCTGTAACACCAAACTAACGGGCATGGGCGTATCTTGGCATGAGCAGACATGGTACACCTGTCCCAGAGCATGACCATGTGGTTGTTGTGCTAGGCAGCAAAGTGCGCATGCCTATACTAAAATTTATCGCGAACCACCTTACGCAGAGCAGCTTGAAATGTATAAAAATTAAACTACAGTGAAGTGTACTCTATTTCAACACTGTTACATTCTGTAAGTGAGGTCCAGGGCCTATCATCCTGTTAACATAACTTGCACTGCGACATCTTCTCAGCTCGAGTCCAGTGACTACACTATTTGATTGCACTGAGAGGTTCCTAGTTTCCTCATACATTAGAGTTCCTGATAGTATGAGAGAAACAAGATGCCACTGTCGGAGAATTTTTTGAAGGGTGCTGTGACTTCATGGCTATGCCGGGATAAAGGAGGTCTGGCAATTTTTTATTGTGCTTTGCCCAGAACGCGATCACGGCTGAGCAAATAAAAGTCTTACACATTTTGGTTCTCATAAAATACACATTGCATTTTTGTTTGCTCGTCCATGATATAACAAGTAAACAATGAAATGCACACTTCAGACTTGGGCGCCATATGTGTTAACTCTCTTCTTCCTGCAAATTTAACAAATTTTAACAGATTTAACAAATAAACTTAAAAATTTTTCTTCTGCAGCTTTCGATAAATGGTGAAGCCAGGCAAGTTGGTTCAACTAATGGCGAATTCCATTGGGAGAACAGGAGCACTCAAAAGCACGCTGAAAGTGCTCGTTCCACAGGCGACGTGTTTCAGTGGTCGAACAGGAGTGGGAGCGACGTCATCCAGTGGTAGAACAAGAGCAGTTTCGCTGCGCCGAGAGCAGCTGGGAGCAGTCCGGACTGCTCTCGCTTGAAAAGCGGAGTACGGAGGAAGTCACGTGGCTTAAACCGTCATATCCTCCTCATTTCTTTTTATTTTGCTTCAGCCAGCGCGCGCGGCGGCAATGGTGGCAGCCTAGCGTGGTTTGTGTTTGACACCGCTGATTTTGACGTCGGTGATACGAGCGAGATTCGCAGCGATTTAGCGACAGATCCTGGCATTTCTAGTCCGCCTTGCTTCTCGTCGGATGCGCGGGGGACAGCGGCAGCAAAGCGTCTTCGCCTTGCTGAAGTGCTTGAGACGCTCGACGGTGACAGCAGCGAAAGCTGCTAGAGCTCAACTTGAGATGATCTTCGCAGGCGGAAACGTTGTGGGATGCGTCGGCGCTGCACAAAAGTATGTAGTACGTGGCCGCAACGGTGACAGCGTTAAGCCCGACAGATTACAAGACGATCAGGCGTGTTCTGCCGCTCTCCTGCAGAGAATGGTGGGACGTCGATTGCTTTAGTCACATGGTACATTTCTCCTCACAAGTCCCCCTCCCAACTGCTCTTCGAATGCACGCCGTATTCCAGTGGCGGGTCGAGTGTGCCTGCTCTCACTGCGCTGTCACCCGACTCCGCACTGCGCGGCGCCCTGCTCCTCTTCTCCCAATGGAATTCGCCATAAGTATGTTTTGCATGATTGAAGAATTGTTTATAATACATAAATGTAACCACATTATAAGGATAAGTGTTGTAGTCCGTCTCTAGCCTGAATAAGTTGATCGATAAAAAGGGGAAATGTGTGTGTGCATGCTTACCTTGCATGCAAATTGTTTCTAATACATAAATGTAACAACATTGTATCGGTAATTGTTGCTGTCTGTCTCTAGCCTGAATAAGTTGAGTGATACAAAGGAGAAACATTTGTGTGAGTGTGCTGTTTGCGTTCATGCTGGCTTTAACAGTGATCTCTGTGTTGTTACAGATGCGTCGATTCCTTCTACAGTGCATCCAAGATGATGCATGCTTCGGTCTTTACCAGTAATTCATCTCACGAGCTTCTTGGAAAGCGTCCACCTGTTTGCCGTGTTACTGGACATAGCAGTTTGACTTATTGTTGATTTAACAGTGTGATGTGTTGGCAAATAAACCCGAGAGGAAATAAACAACTCGATGAATTGTTGTACATGCACTAGATTATTTCAATTGCAGCATTCTTAAATAATTGATTAAACACTGTGACGGTGATGTGACTGTGTTTGTATCAAGTGAACTTTCCATTCTTGCTTCTGCGCTGTTTGTCTCTTGAAATCTTGCAAGAAATTAATGTGTTCTATTGCAGTCACCAAGTTGTAATTTGGGTAAAAAAAACAAGGCAGTGCAATGTACTGGTAGAGAATGTAGTTTCATCAACGTAAACCATGGGACGGTATTGCACCTGTTTTCACAGATCTGCTAACAGTGCATGAGGGTGTGGCTGTGTTGCTGAGAAAAACTCCTTTGTAGATAAGTTATCTTCAGCACTCTGCAGCAGTGTTTGCTTTTGCTGCACCAAGAAAAACATAGCGAAAAATGTTTACAGTACCACCCACAAAGGCATTCCCTTCCTTAATGCAAAGAAATGTGGCTGTAATCTCTTTCACCATCAATCATGGTGCCGTTCTCACCTCTAGGAATGTTTTTTTGTTCTTGTTTTCCTATGTCTCTTGTATTTTTCTTGTTTACTTCTTTTACATATTCCTTCATATATATCAGTTCGTGCTTTTGTTTTTCTGCATGGTATAAATGCTGTGATGTATAAATCGTGCATAGTACTCAATTAAATGGTTGACTGCATTGTATAGTATTACACATACAAAGTACTTTTGAGTGTCTAGGCAAATCAAAATGGCTTGCTAAATCCGGCCTCTATGTATAGCCAGCCTGGAGGTTGTATCTATTTGGGATAGTGAGCTATGCATAGTGACATGGTTGTTTATTCAGGTGTGTACATGTGGTAGGTGAATTGGTCATCTTCAGCACCGTGTACTAGATGCATTTTCTTTTCATTGAAACTCTTGTGAAACAACCATGAAAAAAAAATTTACACTGCAGTAAAACAAACAATCCTTTGTTACAAAAGCATAGAAAATTTGGCGAGTTGGTACGGTGACATATTTCTTCTTCATAGCATGAAGGGACACAAACAAAGACTAGTGTTCATCCTATCTGCTTCTAGTCTTTGTCTGTGTCCCTTGGCGCTATAAACTAGAAATCCTTTGTTGTATGCGCAGAAATGCGGCTCTATTCTCTTCCATCAGCAAACTTGGTGCCATTCTGACCTATATGAATGCCGTGTTTATTATTTTTTCCCTTTCATATGTTGCTGATTTTCTTTTATAATTTCTTGCACTAATATACGTAATTAATTTTATATGGTTCATGTTTTCGCATTTCACCTATAATGCTTTTGTCGTGCTGCATTCTTGAAGTCCTTTTATTGCCAGAAAACATGTAATTCTTAGTTTATTATCCGAGTGCACAATGAAGTGCTACCTATACAAAGTTATTTGACTATTTAGGCATAACATCAGAATTGCATACCAAATCCAGCTTTTATTATACCCAGCAGGGGTTTGTAAGTATTCAGGTTAGTAATATATGTTAAGAGAGATAGGAACTGGTGTGAGACATGTACTGTATCGGGGTACTGTTGCCATAACAATCACGTGTGTGTTGGGTTATGGCATGTGTGTTAGGTTGTCACGTATATTGCCTACAATTGTGGTAGTCCTTTTTGATTGCCAGGTCTAGCACTTTAGTTGAGGGAAGTGTTTTCATTTGCATCACCTTCCCATGTTCCCTGTGACTTTGCAGGTTCCTTGTTGTCAGGGTCACTGAAACAGTACGACTTGCTTGTGTCTGAACATGGCAGGCTGCATTGCTGCCCGCTGTGCCCTTACAAGACCACGGTAAAGACGAACATAATGACCCACCTGCGCACACACTCAGGGGAACGTCCATTCAAGTGCCACCTCTGTCCAAAAATGTTTAGTGTGAGTTCCAACCTCAAGCAACATGTGCGCAGCCACACAGGAGAGCGCCCCCACCACTGCCACCTGTGCCCTGAAGCATTCACTCAGAAGGCACACCTGGCACGCCATCTGCATTACCACACGGGAAAGCGTCCCTTTTCCTGTGTGCACTGCAGTGCATCCTTTTTGCGGAAGCCCCATCTGTCCCATCACACGTCCTGTCATGCAGAAAAGAAGCCCTAAAGGTCAGGGGCTTGCAGTTTCTTTTGTAGATCGCTCAATTTTTTTGTTGCAGTAGGTCAGCTCTAGACTGCATCGATAGATTTCTAGGTCCTTCAACTACGAAGCTTCTTGTAGTATGAACTAGAGATAAAATGACTCTACTGTCTGTGAGGATTTCTTGAAGACTGCCTTCATGTGGCTTCACTGCTATGCGAGACTTACTTAAACAGAAAATTGCGTCATTGCGTCCAGAAACAGCCGGAAGGTGAAGCGCGCGCCAAATTTTCAACACGGTGATCGTCGACGCTCGTTGCAATGGACGAACTAGTTGACGACCCTGACAACGACGCATTGGCTTATGATGCTGGGTTTGATTTTAGTGATTTAAGCTCCGATGAGCGTGACATGCTGCTGAGGGCTCGCGCTGCCGGCGTCGTTGCCTACTACTACTGGTTCATTACAGATTATACCATTGTGGCAACTCTTATGTCCTCAAGCTGAAATGCATAGCTTATGCAGAGTTTGTTCTCAAGCTTAAATGTACAGCATTGGACTTATGGTTGAGCATAAGGAAACCCCATAACACTTGTTGACAGTTGCGCACCAAGGCAACGGCAATATTTACAAACTTAATAATACAACAAGACTACCATATTACACAGTGGTTTATTACAGATTATATCATTGTGGCGACTCGTATGTTCTCAAGCCTAAATGTGCAGCATTGGACTTGTGGTTTAGCATAAGCAAACCCGATAACGCTCGTTGACATTTGTGCACCAAGGCAACGGCGAGCAAATGGCCACTGGAACTCTTTAGAGGCCATCAGGGATGCATATCTTCCAGAAGCAGTGTGACTACCTTGATCACTTCTGAGGGTATCGTATTTGAAAAGCCTAATGCCACGTCCTCTACAAGTAAAAAATTGGATGCAATTCTTGCGCTTTGTACAAACGCACATGTACACATGTATTTTCACCTGTGCTTTGCATACTGACACGTACACATGTTTATCTTTCACCGGTGGCCGCTTTCAACATTGGCTGACAAATGTTAAACGTTATCTCTCGGCGCAGGACGCGCCTGCATTGGAAGCTTCTCGGACGTTATCAATGCTTCTATCCGTCGTCTGTGGTCACCGACGCCCATGTAATCTGATTGTATGAGCGACACGAATTGTCTAGAACTTTCTGGAAGACACGCGGGCATCAGGGATTAATCTGGAACCTTCGATGACTCAGGTATAAAAGCCGACGCGTTTCGCCGCTGATCAGATTTCGACGATCGCCGACTGTGTTCGCCGCTATCGTTGTGCTTCAAGTGTAACTTGCTTTTGTGGGCACAGGTTCGCCCAATAAAGAATCAGTTTCATCATTCCCAGTTTTACGACTGTTTGCTTCATCGTCACTACTACGTGACATCTGGTGGAGGTGCTTTTATGTCCTTGTGCCGGACCCCCCCGTCCAGCCGTGAGCCAAGCCCACACCGTCTAGAAGACGTCGACGCCTACCCCGACCAGCGAGCTATTCGCAGGCTACTGAACCTGCCACCGGAGTACGAACCCCTACCTGAGAAGACCAAGAGGACAAAAGTCATGACCTCGGCAGCAGCTACCATGACAGCCCCTGTGCCAACATCTGCGGTCGTGATGCAACAATCCAGGCAGCCGCCGACTTTCCGCGGTTCGCCATGTGAAGACGCCGAAAGCTGGCTGGAGGCATACGACCGGGTCGCTACGTTCAACAAGTGGGACTGCGACAAAAAGCTGCGCCATGTTTACTTCTCTCTTGAAGATGGCGCCAGAACCTGGTTCGAGAATAGGGAACGTTCACTAACAACCTGGGACCTCTTCCAAGCCGCCTTCCTGGACACCTTCACGAGCGTCGTCCGTAAAGAAAGAGCTGCAGCCTTGCTGGAAAACCGTGTACAGCTCCCGAATGAGGGCATCGGTATGTACACTGAAGAAATGACTCGATTGTTCCGGCACGCCGATCCAGCTATGCCCGAAGACAAGAAAGTTCGCTTGCTCATGCGGGGAGTTAAGCAGGAGCTATTCGCCGGACTAGTACGGAATCCACCAACAACAGTCCAAGACTTTCTCTCGGAGGCTACGACGATCGAGAAAGCACTGGACATGCGCAACCGGCAATACAATCGCCGTTCGACGCCACACTACGCCGAAGTCCGAGGACTTTCCGACGACCTACGAGACACCATCAGGGCGATAGTACGCGAAGAGCTGCGGAAGTTGCTACCGTCGTCGCAGCCTCAAGTTGCTTCCATCGCCGATATCGTGCGGGAGGAAATCCAGCAATCGCTAGGACTTCCCGAATCGCCGCAACCCCAGCCGGAAGCGATGACATACGCCGCCGTCGCCCGTCGTCAAGGCCCCCCTCCGCGCTCGCGCCAGGGCCCCGTAACGCCGCAATTCCG
Source organism: Dermacentor silvarum (assembly GCF_013339745.2). Taxonomy (NCBI): domain Eukaryota; kingdom Metazoa; phylum Arthropoda; class Arachnida; order Ixodida; family Ixodidae; genus Dermacentor; species Dermacentor silvarum. Next base: position 150,093,785 of record NC_051163.1, on the reverse strand, counting down.
TCGCCCAGCGCCGCCGCCGCAGCCAGCACGCCCGCCCGTCCCCCAGCGCAGCTACCCGAGAAAAACGGACATTTGGCGCGCCCCCGACCACCGCCCGCTCTGCTATCACTGCGGGGAAGCCGGCCATGTCTACCGCCGATGCCCATACCGCGAGATGGGCCTACGAGGGTTCGCCGTCAACGCGCCACGTCCACAGCTTGGCGAGCAACCACGTGACATCGCCGACTACCTCGCCGGAGCTCAGTGGCAACCACGACGACCCTCACGCTCGCCGTCACCAGGCCGCTACATCTCGCCCCATCGCCGTCAGTACACCGGTCCCACTCGGGGCCGATCTCCCAGTCCTTACCCGAGAAACTAAAGGCAGCAACCGATGGAGGTGCGGTTGCTGTACGACGCAATACCGAAGATCCTCCGTCGCCGACGAAGAAGATTCGCGAATCACCACGACGAGGTATCAGCACACCGCCTGGCAAGAGCCCTAACGACAACACTTCGCCACCGAAAGAAGACCTACCGACGCGACGTAGCAGCAGCGGAGCAAGCCGACGCAACCGTGATCCGACGCCACGACTTAACCGCAACGCCAGACGACGGTCTACCGACTTAGACGTGCTAATCGATGGTCATCACGTCACTGCTCTCGTCGACACGGGAGCCGACTATTCCGTCTTCAGTGGCCCGTTCGCCGCCAAGTTGAAGAAGGTGAAGACTGCCTGGCAAGGACCCGATATTCGTACAGCGGGAGGCCACCTAATAACGCCGGCTGGAATCTGCACAGCACGAGTCACTGTGAACAACCGCACTTACCCGGCGAGCTTCGTAATCCTGCAGCACTGCTCCAGGGATGTCATCCTAGGCATGGACTTTCTAAACCAACACGGTGCAGTCATCGACTTAAGGTCCAAGTCGGTAACGCTTTCAACGCACAACGCGATACCACCGGATACAGACATCAGTTACCATGCCTTGAATGTGCTAGAAGAACAAGTCACCGTTCCGCCTCGCTCCAGCGTAATGATTTCCGTCGGTACCGAAGTGCCTGCAGACATGGAGGGCGTCATCGAGGGCGATCATCACTTACTGCTCGACCGTGAAATTTGCGTCGCTAGAGGCATAGCTGAGCTACGTGCAGGGAAAGCAAGGGTGATGCTCATGAACTTCAGCCCCGAATACAAGCACATTAACAAAGGCACCACGGTCGCCTACATCGACGAAATAGTACAAGCCAGCAGTGCTTTCGCCTTCACGGATTCCAGTGCACCTGCAACGACGACTATAGTACCTGAACCAACTTTCGACGTCAATCAGAACCTTCCCAGGCATAGGAAAGAACAACTAAAAGCTCTGCTCCTGCAATACAAGGACTGCTTCTCGTCGTCGTCAAAAGTTCGACAAACCCCTGTCGCCAAGCACCGCATCATAACCGACGAAAATGTCCGCCCACTCCGTCAGAGCCCGTACCGAGTTTCGGCGCGCGAACGCGAGGCCATAAGGCAACAAGTCGACGAAATGCTACGCGACGACATCATCCAGCCGTCCAAGAGACCGTGGGCGTCCCCCGTGGTGTTAGTGAAGAAGAAGGATGGAACCCTACATTTCTGCGTCGATTATCGTCGCCTCAACAAGATCACGAAGAAGGACGTACTATACCCCCTCCCACGGATTGACGACGCCTTGGATCGACTCTACAACGCAAAGTATTTTTCGTCGATGGACCTCAAAACCGGCTACTGGCAAATCGAAGTCGACGAGAGGGACAGGGAGAAGACTGCCTTTATAACACCAGACGGACTGTTCGAGTTCAAGGTGATGCCGTTTGGTCTTTGCTCGGCACCTGCGACTTTCCAACGCGTCATGGATACAGTACTGGCAGGCTTGAAGTGGCAGACTTGCCTCGTGTATTTGGACAACGTCGTTGTGTTTGCCTCAAGCTTCGAAGAACACCTGCGGCGCCTTGAAACAGTTCTTCAAGCTATCAAGACCTCCGGACTCACGTTGAAGCCAGAAAAGTGCCGCTTCGCATACGAGGAGCTCTTGTTTTTGGGCCATGTCATCAACAAGTCTGGAGTGTGCCCTGACCCACAGAAAACGGCGGCCATCACTGACTTTCCTCCGCCCGCCGACAAGAAGGCAGTGCGTAGATTTCTTGGCCTGTGCGCCTATTACAGGCGCTTCGTCAAGGATTTTTCACGGATCGCCGAGCCACTGACGTACCTCACGAAGGCCGACGTCGAGTTCAAGTGGGAGACGCCGCAAATTGAAGCATTTGAAGAACTGAAGCGACGCCTACAATCGCCGCCCATCCTTGCGCATTTCGACGAAAACGCCGATACCGAAGTCCACACCGACGCAAGCAGCGTAGGACTCGGCACCGTGCTTGTGCAGAGGACTGACGGACTAGAAAGGGTTGTAAGTTACGCTAGCCGGTCGCTATCGAAGGCGGAATCAAATTATTCCACAACAGAAAAGGAGTGCCTCGCCATCATCTGGGCTACATCAAAGTTTCGCCCCTACCTCTATGGCAGGCCCTTCAAAGTTGTGAGCGACCACCACGCCTTGTGTTGGCTAGCTAACTTGAAGGATCCTTCAGGTCGCCTCGCACGATGGAGTCTGAGACTTCAAGCATTCGACATCACCGTCGTTTACAAGTCCGGGCGAAAGCACTCTGACGCCGACTGCTTGTCTCGCGCCCCCGTCGAACCGCCGCCACAGGATGACCAGGATGACGACACTTTCTTGGGACCCATCAGTGCCGACGAATTCGCCGAACAACAGCGAGCCGACCCGGAACTAAGGAACCTTGTAGATTACCTGGAAGGCAAGACCGTCACTGTGCCGAAGGTGTTCAGGCGAGGATTGGCGTCGTTTTTCTTGCAAAACGACATTCTCCTAAAGAAGAACTTCTCGCCTCTCCGAGCCAACTACCTCCTCGTGGTACCCTCAGCATTGCGTCCAGAGGTTCTGCAAGCTCTCCATGACGACCCAACGGCTGGACACCTCGTTTTTTCCCGCACGCTCGCGAGGATACAAGAAAAATACTACTGGCCTCGCCTCTCTGCCGACGTCGCCCATTACGTAAGGACATGCCGAGACTGTCAGCGACGCAAAACACCGCCGACAAGGCCAGCCGGACTTCTACAGCCGATCGAGCCACCTCGCCGACCGTTCCAGCAGATTGGGATGGACTTACTGGGGCCTTTTCCGACGTCGACGTCCGGGAATAAATGAATCGTCGTAGCTACGGACTACCTCACCCGCTACGCCGAAACAAAAGCCTTGCCCAAAGGCAGTGCTGCCGAGGTAGCCCGATTCTTCGTTGAGAACATCGTCCTGCGTCACGGTGCCCCAGAAGTCCTCATCACCGACAGAGGTACTGCCTTTACGGCAGAACTAACTCAAGCCATCCTGCGATACAGTCACACAAGCCATCGCCGAACCACCGCCTACCACCCGCAGACGAATGGCCTCACCGAGCGCCTAAATAAGACCATCGCCGACATGCTGGCAATGTACGTCGACGTCGAACACAAGACGTGGGATGCCATCCTTCCGTACTAGACCTTCGCATACAACACGGCCGTGCAAGAAACGACGCACATGGCGCCGTTCAACCTGGTCTACGGAAGGAACCCGGCCACGACGCTTGACGCCATGCTACCGGACGTCACCGACGAAGAAAATCTCGACGTTGCCACCTATTTGCAGCGTGCCGAAGAAGGTCGACAGCTCGCCCGACTGCGCATCAAGAACCAGCAGAGGACCGACAGCCGACACTACAACCTTCGACGACGCTACGTCGAGTACCAGCCCGGTGACCGTGTTTGGGTCTGGACTCCGATACGCCGACGAGGACTTAGCGAGAAGCTGTTACGTCGCTATTTCGGACCATATAAGATCACCCGACGTATTGGCGCACTGGACTATGAGGTCGTGCCAGACGGCATTTCGCAATCACAGCGGCGCCGGGCACGACCTGAAGTCATCCACGTGGTGCGTCTTAAGCCTTTCTACGCCCGCTGACAAACTTAGGTACTTTGTTACTATGTTATTGTTTTTTGTTATTTTGTTTATTACGCATGGTTTTGTTTTCGCTTTCGTGTTTGTTTGTAGCATCGGGACGATGCTTTTTAAGGGGAGGGTATTGACACGTACACATGTTTATCTTTCACCGGTGGCCGCTTTCAACATTGGCTGACAAATGTTAAACGTTATCGCTCGGCGCAGGACGCGCCTGCATTGGAAGCTTTTCGGACGTTATCAATGCTTCTATCCGTCGTCTGTGGTCACCGACGCCCATGTAATCTGATTGTGTGAGCGACACGAATTGTCTAGAACTTTCTGGAAGACACGCGGGCATCAGGAATTAATCTGGAACCTTCGATGACTCAGGTATAAAAGCCGACGCGTTTCGCCGCTGATCAGATTTCGACGATCGCCGACTGTGTTCGCCGCTATCGTTGTGCTTCAAGTGTAACTTGCTTTTGTGGGCACAGGTTCGCCCAATAAAGAATCAGTTTCGTCATTCCCAGTTTTACGACTGTTTGCTTCATCGTCACTACTACGTGAGAATACGAACAAAAAAACTGGCGTCAAAATCGGATTGAATGCTATGGCTACGCAAAGTGCACTGGGTTGACTGGGCAGTGACTACGGGTTATGTGTGTGCTATGGCGGTACCGTGTTCTTCTCGTGATCGAGTTGCAGAGCGTCGTGCGATAAGAACTGAGCACAACGCAAGTTGCGGCAGGTCGCCCGAGAGTCGTCCGACCTCGAAGTCGTCGCATCTGCAGATCGCTTTGAAGATTCCCCACGTGTCGCTGCGTGAACTACGCAGTTGCTACCAGAGAAAAAGCCATCCTTCGTCGCTCCCGAGCTGCCTTCCTGCTAACTTCCTTTGTGCGTGATTTGGCTAACCATCGCACGCTTTCACTGGCACGTACAGCTTACGGCGTGAGGGAATGATGTTATCGCCATTGGACTTCATATGGTACATTGCGGCGACCACGACAGCAGAAATGCGCCTGGAGTGTCCTATCATTGCGATTGGAATTATATAGGAATGGCACCCTTACGCTTGTGGGTTATCCGCGTTCATGAAGTGAAACGTCACTCTAATTTTTTGAAATCGCTTACCAAATCAATAGGTGCGTGTTATACACTGGTGTTGCGTATTTTTGCGAAAAAACTGCTGTTATGAGGGGGGTGCGACCTCTAAAAAGCTGCGACCTTTAGACCAGAAAAAACGATAATATACGAAGTTAGCAAAGAAACTAGAAACACGTTTGATACCTGAGGGCCTATTCTGTGAGTGTCAACCTCGCGGATATGTCAGTTTCATCTGCTGCTAGAATGCTGATTGGCTCTTCGTGCCATTCATGACCAGCTCGTACTTTCGTAGTCGTTCGAACACATGGCGCAGGTGAAGTGCATGTTTGTCTGCTGAAGCGCTGAAGACGAGAATGTCGTCGATGTATGTGAAACAACAGCTCAAACCTGATCGAAAATTTGTTGAAACGTTCGTGCGGCGTTTTGCAGACCAAATGGCATCCGGAGGTACTAAAGTATGCCAAAAGGTGTTATGGCTGTCTATGGTACATCGGAAGGCTTGACTAGGTCTATCTTGCTGAATATTGTGAACCATACAATAACACGGTAAAGTCCTGAATTTGTGCGATTGGGCACCACTCTCCACGTGACCTCTCCAAGCCCTCTGCACACTCTCCAGTGACCAGAGGGCTTTTAGACCATGTGTAGCGGTGATGACCATGGACCAGATGAGGGCCAGACGTAGCCATGCTTGAGCATGTGCTTGAATCCTTGCCACACAATCTTGTAACAGTCAGGAGTAAGACGACGAGGATGTGCAAAACCCGGTGCTCCCTCAGTTGCAATGTGATGGGTCACGTCGTGGCGCACCGGGTCTTGAAGAGAAGGCGCGTGGAAGAGATTTGAAAACTCTTCGAGACGTGAAGACCACGGTGGGGGAGACATTGGCATGTACTTGTACAAGATGCAGGGGTGGTCCTTGTTCGAACTCTGGCTTAAGCATGCGGCTTGCGGAGCTGTGTGCTTAGGCGTCACTTAGTTATTGTCTATTAAACACCGATGGCACGCCATAAGATCTACTATTTTCAGACCAGAGGTAGATTGGGTAACTACTTCAAACTGTTTGAAGTCTAAAGTGAAGTTAATGAATCTTGTTGAAGCAGTACAAGATGATGAGAGCAGTGCCCACTCGATGTGTGGAAAATTGAAACGGTGAGTAATTAAGTGACATCAGCCTGGAAGAGCTCAAATGCTCTTACAATGCTTTCACGCAGTTTATCTGAAAATGAGAGATCAGAGTTTGGGTGCGCTGTTTCGTAATACTAGTTGCCTATTAATAGTTTAGTGGAAGATGTAATGCAAGCTGTCCAGGTGATTTCAAGATCGGAAGCCGTGCCAATATTGAATGATGTGAGTGATTTTTAATGCCTAATAGTACACCTCCTCCTCTCCTTTGAATGCGATGTCACGCCTGTATATATTAAATGAGTTTCAGCCGTAAAGAACTTCGCAGTTGTGGATATCGGGGTGTACCCATGTTTCAGTGAAAGCGATAAAATCAGAATCACTGTCTTCAAGAAAAGATGAGGCATGCGCGCATTTGGTAGTATGCTTCGTATATTAGTGAATAATAATGATAAGCGGGAAGAAATGACAACCGGTTTGGGTTGTTTGAGGATGTGTGCACACTTGCTGCGTATGAGCTATCGATCTTCCTGCACCACAGTACCAGTAGCGACATTGAAGATATAGGTTTTTGAGTCCTTGCGCAGTTTGCCAACTTATAGCGTGTACTTCTTTTTCTACAGCTTAGCGAATTTTATGAGTTGTGTCCTCACTTGTGCCCTCAGTTGTGCCCATTTTGCAAGTTAAAATCTTCACAGATTGCAAGGTTTGTTTTTTTAAGTTTGGGCCCTGATGACAGGATGAGTGCTTAGTCCTTTGAAATAGGTCAACCTTACAATTATTGGCCTTTGCTTCTCAGAGCTATATTTCCCGAATCGGTGAACGCGCTCGAATTGATCGCTAGCAGTGGTCATCTACAACTTTTTCTGAGCAAAAGTTAATTATTTTTTTGCTCGCACATTGCCCAATCTTCACTGGACTCATCTTCTAACCCAAAAAATAGAAGATTTGAGCGCCGCATCTTCATTTCCCCATCATCGCTTCTTGACGTAATGGCTATTAGCTGATCTGAGGCACACATGGCACACGGCAGTTTCCTCTGGGGCCATTTCATTCGTGGCAATTTCTTCCACGGGCATTTTTTCCAGAACCCCTCCAAGTAGACTGCTCTTCAGTTGAACGACAGTTTCGGTCCCTACTGCCATTCAGCTCAATGGCAGTGAAAACCAGAAAGCTTTAGAACCCCTGGACTAGTATACACTTTAAATTGTGCAGTGAAATTTTAGCAAGAATATTTGGAAGCGGTTGTTACTCTATGGCTTGCCTCTCACCAAGAGTAACTTATATGCTTGATGAAAGGGTGATTATTTACTTCTTGATGAGCACCTCAGTTGCTGCTCTTAAAGCTTCAGAAAGGTTTTTTTTAAATCTCTTCTGATTGTATCACGCAGAAGCTGAACATGTATTTAAATACATTTCTGGAAGAGCAGGGCTTGTTATTGCAAATATTTTACTTGGAGCATTCTGGTTGCTGGCATTTGGGCACCCACTAATAACAGTAGCGATCGGCATAGTAATTAGACGATTGCCTAGAGGGTGCACTTTAGACAGCCTTTAAAAGAAGGATTGTGAATTTGGGCGAATATTTAGCTACTATATTTTTATTGTTAAGGGAATACTCTTACAAGGGCAGATTCATGAAAACTGTATAGGTTTGTTTTCTAAGAGCAAGTGTGTTGTAATGACATGTATTTTCATTTTTCTTAAAAGAGAAAAAAAAAAAGAAAGTTGCAGCAGCTCCAGGAAAAGGTTATCTGTGCTTTGTCTGCCACCTGAAGTTTCCTCTGGTGTTAAGGTTTTGGCATGTCTAATATGCTGCCAAATTGACTCTTCATGCAGGTGCAGCCAGTGTTTGTGCAGCTCAGAAACTCTACCTGAAAAATGTGGCGACTTCAAAGAATGCAAGTGTCTGCCCATCAAGCCTCCATGCACAGTTTTAGTGAAAATGACAGCCGGGATCACAGCCGAAGCCAAAGCTGGAGTCGCAACAGCTAGCAGGGACGTCCTGCCTGACATTATGCCACTCATATTCACACTGCAGACTCTAGACGAGGAGTCTGCAGTTGCAGCCATGGTTACTGCCACAGTTCCCTCTTTCAGTATTGACAACATTGTAGCAGTTGGATTATGTGTGCCACTTGCAGTGCCACTTGTGCCCAAACGTGCTTGGTCATGGTTCCAACCTCAAGCAGCATGTTTGCAGTTGTACGGCAGAGTGGCCATATCTCTGCGCCTACTGCGCTGCATCTTTTTCATGGAAGGAGTTCCTCTTATACCACATGCCTTGTCACAGATGGGAAAGAAGCGCTCATTGTTAAGGGTGCACAGTTTCTTAAAGAAAAACTGATTGATTGATTTATGTGGTATTCATACTGCATAGAAAGGGTTCTGGCCCTTGCATGCACTGAGCTTCATAGAAAATTGCTTAAAGGGAAATATGACCACACCATCCGTTATACGCTGCTGTGACTTTGTAGCTATGCTGAGAACTTCGAGGTGTATCTTATTCTGAATGCAGCTTGGCCTAAACTCTGGCCACTGTTGTCTAAATAAACTTTTCTTGGCACAGAAAGCTACGAAAGCCTTGTTGCACTACCTCAAGTCAACAGGTCTTGGCGACCGTCCGTAGACTTCATGCAAAGCTTCAAGTGTGCGAGAAACTGTGCTCTCTCTATTTCCTTTATCTCTATTTTCATCCCTATACCCCCTTTCCCCAGTGCAGGGTAGCAAACCGGACGTGCGTCTTGTTAACCTCCCTGCCTTTCCTTTCTATTTCTCTCTCTCTTTTCTTAGAACTAATCTTCATCGCAAGTAAAACGTAAAAAAAGAAACGCTATTCGCATGGGTACGCGGGCAATAGCACCATGCTTACAAGAATAAGAGAAACGAAAAAAGTAATTAAATTACTCACGCAGTCAAGTGAAATACTCATGCGCGTGCAGTGACCGCTTCGCTCACCATTACGTGCTTTTCGTTCACGGTCAGTAGTGGTTTACAGCTATATTCATACGTATTTATTCGAATATTTTTTAGCCATGACAATATTTTATTATGAACTGAGCAGAGTGAGAAGGTGTAAGGGAAGCAAGAAAAAGAGCAAAGATGGCACTAACGTCGCAATATTGTTGGCTTATTTCGCTTCAGAGATTGCGTACACGAACAATTCTTGCTGTACGCTATCTCTTCAATACAAACTTTGCGCATGATATAGCTTAGGGTTCACCGTGAGCAAAGCTTTTTTCAAATTCAGACATTCGAAAGAAAAGCCATTTGATCCAGCCAATAGCTAAACAAATATATTTTTCTTCTACATTGAAATGAATAGATAGCTACTACTGGGCCTAGCCATTTACTTGTTTGTTATGTAAAAGTTACTACTGCAATAGCCTTGTTTTAATAATCCGTGAAGCCTCTCTGACCAATTAACATGTAACTTCTCATTATATCATAGTTACTGCGTAATGTGTGATTTTTTGCGTAAACTAACAAGCATTCATGGTGCGTGAGGATGTTTGTGCTTACATGGTATTGAGTGGAAAATTGTCTTCAAAATTACTGTCTTTGATGCACTACAAATATTGCAATTGATTCTACATATCCCTGAAATTGTTACCTTCAATAACCGCAAAAAATGAAAAGTTTATTTTCTGGTGATTTGTTGCCTCTTTCATTACGTAACTACAAGTACATAGTTATTGATCAGTAAGTATGATTTCTATATACGAAGCAGCGAGCGTACACAATAAATATTCCTAAAGTTACTTTCATGTTAAAATTCGCTTAGTGTTTGCACTCTTGCAGCACAAGAAGGCAAAAGACGAGTTGCACATATGTAAACCATCGTGCTCTTTTTCTGACGTTTGCTCGTAATTATGAAATGGAGGCATACGTATACAATGTTGCACTGTTAGCATTTCATTTATTCTGGTTTGTCTTGTTTTTTGCCACGTATATTTCTCGCGTACCTTTTACCTATATACACGCCGTGCTATAGCTTAGTGGCTTTGGTAGGTTGTACTGCTAAGCTCGAGGACGCGGGTTCGATTCCCGGCCATGGCGGCTTACATTTCGATGGAGGCGAAATGCATAAAACACCCGTGTACATAGATTTAGGTGCACGTTAAAGAACCCCAGGTGGTCGAAATTAACGGTGCCCTCCACGCCGGCATCTCTCATAGCCATATTGTGATTTTTGGGTGTAAAACCCCAGAAATTATAATTACTATTATTACCGTTTACCTGTGCTCTTAGTTCTTCATGATATATATGGGTAAATTCGACACGTTGAGATCGAGAGTGGCATTCAGCACGTTTTTACCGTCACACCTACAGCATCACAGGGATTTCTGGCCGTCGTCTTATTGTTATCGTTAATCGTGACGTGAGTGCAAGTATGAAATGTTACTTATGCCATGACCCAAAAGCCCGTTTCAAAAGGTACGATTTTGCAGTGCGTTTTTCGCAGCTGCGATTTCCGCAGATGCAAAATTCGCAATCACGTTTCACATGGATCTACGGCAGCTGCGTTTTTCACATACTCGTTGAACATTCTGAGTGGCGATGACGTATGAGCGAGCCGCCTCCTATTGGTCGTCTGTTTCCACCGCTCCAGTGGCTACCACCGCATCTCGTTTTTCGCAGAGAAGTTCGACATGCCGAACATCGAAAAAACGCACGTACGAAGGGCCCGGCGGCCTATTTTTTCGCAGCTGCGAATTCGCACGGGCGAATTCGTAGACAAAATCGCACCATGTGAAACGGGCTTTAGTCACACATTTGTGCCTTTCCACACTATACTGTGGTATATACACCAAGTGAACGAGCCGCGAGAGTTAAGCCCGTTTCACATGGTGCGATTTCGCAGTGCGTTTTTCGCAGCTACGATTTCCACAGATGCGAAATTCTCAATCAGTTTCACATGGATCTACGGCAGCTGCGTTTTTCGCATACTCGTTAAGCATTCTGACTGGCAATGACGTATGAGCGAGCCACCTCCTATTGGTCGTCTGTTTCCACCACTACATTGGCTACCACAGCATCTGCGTTTTTCGCAGAGAAGTTCAGTACGCCGAACATCGAAAAAACGCACGCACGAAGGGTCCGGCGGCCTATTTTCCGCAGCTGTGACACATGCGAATTCGCAGAGAAAGTCGCACCATGTGAAACGGGCTTTACGCGGTTTGTATTTATTTTTGGTACCGCGGCATCGGCCAAGAGACACATTCCGCTTCCCAAGAGCCCAGTTAAGGATTTCGCCTTAATAAAGAAACAACAGAGCGCGGGATGCAGTCTTGTAAAGCAAATCGAATGCAGGAAATAAAAGAAAGGAAACGATAGGGTGTAAAAGCGTTAGCATGTGCTAGTCATATCTGCTACGTTCTCTTGGTTATTATTGTGGTCTCCAGCTTATTTTCTTCTGCAGCACGTTCACGTTGCTCATTCCACGCATAACTGAATGAAGTAAGCGCGTGGAATGCGAAACAGCCGCGTAAGCGCGGACCAAGTGAGCTACAAGGAAATAGACAAAATACCCGTATTCACAGCCGACAAACGCGTTCTCTGTGCGGTAAGTCACTGCGGTATTACCTTGCGGTGACGTGGTACTTAATATATATATCCAAAATTATCGCGATGTTGGCTAATAGCAACCAAAATATCAGGCTCGTAGCAGACGCCTGCCGCCTTGGCGCGGCTTCCAGGGGCGGAGAAAGCCCTGATAGATGGATGGATGGATGGATGAGGCTGAACCCTTTAAATCGGGCGGTGGCTTACGCCACCTAGCCATGACTATTAACATATTTTTACTTTGTGGTGGGTGAAATTTCACCCCTGCCTTGATTTTATCCACCAATCAGATAACCTCCATTTGGTTACTTCTACCCGCTTAGTCTATTTTGCCTTCACTGTCCCTAAATCCCAATGCTTTGAAAAAATCAGCCCCGTTGCTTTGCACTGTAGGGTTAAGGCCTTTACAGAAAAGTATGAGGTGTCCAGTCGTTTCCTCTTCTTCTCCACACGCACAGCACAACGTGTCTATACCTTGGTACTTGACTCTGTACATCTTAGTCCGCCATACTCCCGTCCTGGCTTCAAACAACAAAGAGCTTCCCCTAGAATTATCGTAGATATTTTCTTTGGCAATTTCTTGCTTGAAAGTTCTGTATGTTCCCAGTGCTGATTTCATCTGCATCCCTGTTTTCCACAAACCCCTTTCTGTTTCCTTAACCGTTTTCTTAACCGCTGTTTCCTGGTTTGCACCCCTCCTGCAGTCCAAATATTTGATTGACAGTTTTCTGGTCAGCTTCCTCCATTCTGTATCAACATTCCTCATGTACAAATAACTGAAAACTCTCCTTGCCCACCGCTTTTCTGCCATTTTTCTCAATCGCTCCTCAAATTCTATCTTGCTGCTGGCTTCCCTGCCCTCGAATGACGTCCATCCCATGTCACCCTGTACCCCATGATTTGGTGTATTTCCATGTGCTCCCAGAGCCAGCCTACCTACCCCTCTCTGCTTAACTTCCAACCTTGCTCGAACCTCTGATCTCATGCACAGGACCGCATTGCCGAAAGTCAAACTAGGGGCCATCACCCCTTTCCAAATTCCTCTCACCACTTCGTACCTATTGTAATTCCACAGTGCCCTATTTTTCATCACAGCTGCATTTCTGCTACCTTTAGCCGTTACATATTTTTCACGTTCCGTTAGGAGTATACTCAGCCCCATTGTTTATCCAATCTCCAAGATATTTGTACTTATCCACCACCTCCAGTGTAACGTCCTGTATCCTATGCTGGCTGCCGTGATTATCATTAAAAATCATGAGTGCCGATTTTTCTTCACTAAACTTCAAACCTAAGCTATCTCCCTCTTTACCACAGATGTCCATTAATCTCTGCAAGTCTTCCTTGCTGTCAGCCATAAGTACAATGTCATCCGCGTACATCAGTCCTGGTAATGACTGTTTAATCCATTCTCCTTGCTTGAAAAAGGAAAGGTTGCAGCCAAGTTTGCTCCTCTCTAATTTTTTCTGTAATCCTTGTAAATACAGCATGAACAACAGAGGTGACAGAGGGCACCCCTGCCTAAGCCCCTCCTGTATCTCTATAAGCCCAGATACCTTGTTTTCCCATTTCATAAGCACCTTGTTGCTTTTATAGATATCTTTTAAAAGATTACGTACTCCATCTTCCACATCTAGAGTGTCCACTATGTCCCACAAATCCTTTTGGATAACCCCTGTCATAGGCTCCCTTGATATCCAGAAATGCGAGCCATAGGGGCCCATGTTCCTTTTCTGCTATTTCAATACACTGCGTCAATGAGAACAGATTATCTTCTTTGTTTCCGGAACCCATTTTGTAGTTTCCCCAGCACCTCCTCGCTCTCCACCCATGCCTGCAGTCTGTCCTTTATAATCTGCATCACCACCCTGTAAACCACTGACGTCACTGTTATGGGACGGTAGTTGTTTATGTCGGCTTTGTCCCCCTTTCCGTTATATATCATGCTCATCCTGCTCAGTCTCCACCCGTCGGGGACTTAACCTTTCATTATCATTTCGCTCACTGCCTCTCTTAATACTTTCTTTGATTTTGGGCCCAATGTCTTTATTAACATAATTGGGATGCCATCAGGACCTGTCGACGTGGTACTAGGAACCCTCTTCTCTGCCCTTTCCCACTCGCTTTGTTCAAGTGGAGCCACTGCACTAACCAGTCTATCCTCCCCTGATTGAGTACATGCTACGTTTCTTTCTTTGAATTTTTCTGTCATCATTGTTCTTATATGTTTCATTGCCTCATCTCCTTCTAGCCGAACACCTTGAGCTGTTAACTATAAACCTCTCTCTGGGCTAGTCTTATTACTGACGGAGTTGAGACGTGTAAGCGTGTGTCAGCACCACCTGGCGGTTTCCTCCCAAAGGGGCACGCGCGACCCGGCGCGTTCAACACACTTCCCCATTCTAGCCATTGTACCGCTGCCGCGAAACCATCTACCGCTCAAACTGCATACTCCGCTGGGGGCGCCACGGTAGTTCTTCGGAATGAAAATGGGGGAGCACGTGGCCTCATTCTCTCTCCTTTGCAGCGCCGCGATGAGCGCTCGGGCCGCTGCCGTGAAACCATCTCCCGCTCAAGCTAACCATCTCCCCGCTGCTTCGCATCCACACATGGTTCCCTTTAGCGGGAGATGGAGTAATTTTTTTTTATTTCATTTGCAAGTGATGAATTGGAAAGTGCAGCTTCTGTCGATGTGCTAATCAGCGTAGGTCCTATTTGTAAAGAATGTTAAGTCACAAGTTTTGGCAATTGATTTCGGTGACTCCGATGTCGTTGGCTTGTCTTGCCGTTCGAAAGACATTTCAGCACTGGTTGCATGAGTGTCTCGCACTGACTGAACACGAAGCATATGTGCAAAGTTCTTACAGTTTACGTATTACCAAGTTACCATCTACCATTGCATGGTAGATGGTGCTCCCGCGTGCGTCACAGGTCTGCGCTGTCACATGATCATTGCTGTTTCCAGAAGTGCCTCATACGTTGCGGGGCATGAACTGTTCTTCGAAATCAAAACTGTGACTGGTCAGGATATACAAGCTTACAATTAAACAATCTTCATGTGCTTAAGCAAATGCTTTTTTGCCGTGATTGCTTGGTCAACAGTTACTAAGTAAGTGCAAAAAACACAGCCTCAAAAATTTTGTGTCGGTACTCCTTTAAGCAGAGCTTGTTCTCCAGATTAAAATATCTTGTATAAGAGTTGTGTCTGGACATAAGCAAACCTCAATGCAGTGGTTAGCATTTGCAAACTGCCAACAACATGCACTAGTGGGCACTCATACTCTCGAGAAATCATCAGTCACGTTGTGGGGATCGAGGTGCCTTCCCGTGCCTCGTCCCCCAGCTCGCGCGTGGCGCTTACCTCAATCTTCGGGAACCGCCGTCCTAACGGCAACATGGCGGACATGACGAGTGCGCCGGACCTACTTTCCCGCGCAAACCCTGCCAGAACACGTCACTGCGACGCGCCCTGATTGGCCTCCCCCGCGGCAGCCCCCGGGCACCCTCTCCACCCGAGCTCCCGTCCGCTGAGAGCTTCCTCACCACGGCAGATGCTCACAGGCTCCCAACGAGGTGGTTACATGAGGCCTACTTTCCCGCGCAAACCCCGCCCGCCCGAACACGCCACTGCGACGCGCCCTAGGGCTAACCGCTACCCGGTTAGCCCTAGCGCAGCGGGCGCGCCTGGTCGACAGTTTGTGGCGTTGCTGGATAGCGGGGCCTCGGTCTCGCTGTTGGGCGAAGAGGTTATGGCTCATTTGCGCCGGCGTTCTGTCCACATTAGAGCCTGCGACACCGCCTTCCACCTCGCGAGCGGCACGGCTACCTCATGCAGCTCGGTGCGGTTGGTTTTGGTTGTGCGCTGGGAGAATCGTGTGCGCCGTCAGCGCTTTGTGCATCTCCCGGGTCTTTTCGTGCCCGTGATTTTTTGTCGCGACTTCCTCGCCCGTACGGGTATCGTGATTGACGTCGCAAGCGGAGGCTACAGGGCTGGCCCTTCGGCCCCCTGCAACCCTTCGCTACACTCCCGCTGGCCACGGCGGCCCCTCAGACGCCGGATGCCGCGCGAGTGAAGGAGGAGAGGAGACCTAGCGCGACCCCCTTGGCTCGTGACCCTCACTCCACCTCCGAAATTGGCCCCTTGGCCGGCACAGCGGAAAACGGTCGGTGCAATCCGCTTTCTTGCGAGCATTGCGCTGCTACGGCGGTCAAGGTTCCGGCGACCACCCCGTTAAGCCGCAGCTTGGACTGCTGGCTGCCGCCTTTGACAGCTTGTCGGTGCACGAGAAGGCACGCCTGTCGTCACTGCTGACTCGTTTCAGCGCGATGTTCACTGAACAACCACCGGGTTGCAGCTCCCTTGTGCGACATCGGATCGACACAGGCGACGCACTGCTGTGGAAATGCAATCCTCGCCCCGTTAGTGTGGCCAAGAGGAAGGCAATTGACCAGGCATTGGATGAGCTTATTGAGACCGGTATTGTCCAGCGCTGAAAGAGTCCCTGGGGTTCTCCAGTGGTAATGGTCCCTAAAAGAGACGGCTCTGTGTGGACTACCGCAGGCTGAACGAGGTCACAAGGAAGGATGCTTATCCTATGCCTAACGTGGACTCAATCGTGGCTAGTCTACTGGATGCTAGCCGCGGCTACCTGCAGGTTCGGATGGAGCCGGCTGATGCGGAGAAAACTGCATTCACCTCTCACCGAGGCCTTTACCAGTTCACCCGTATGCCATTTGGCTGCTCTGGAGCTGCAGCTACATTCCAGATATTGATTGACCGCATTCTCGGGGAGGCTAAGTGGCGCTATGCGCTGGCGTACCTCGATGACATTGTCATCTTCTCTCGAACGTTCGAGGAGCACCTCCACCACCTGGAGGACGTCCTCGAGAGGTTACGTGCCGCCGGGTTGATACTAAACCCGAAGAAAGCCCAAATAGCTGAGACTCGCATTTCCTTATTGGGCTTTACCATCGACAGGGCTCGTGTTCTGCCTTGCAAAAAGAAGGTCCGAGCTATCCTCGAATACCCGACGCCGGTGAACATTCAGGGCTTTAGGCGCTTTTTGGGTATGGTGAACTACTACAGACAGTTCATCCCGAATTGCGCCGCTCTTCAAGCGCCCATGACCGCACTGTTAAAAACGTCGGCCCGATGGAGCTGGGGGCCTGAGCAGGAGGGTGCCTTTCATGCACTATTCCGAGCTCTAGTGGCCACAGCCGAACTGAAGTTGCCCGACCTCAACAGGGAGTTTCTTGTCCAAGCTGACGCGAGCGACATGGGTCTTGGGGCTGTGCTGCTTCAGGTACACGACGGCGTTTTTTGACCAGTCGCCTTTGCAAGCCGGTCACTTAACGCGACATGGGTTGCGTTAAGTGACCGGCTTGGGTCACTGACCGGCTTGCTTGTTTGGATCACTGACCGGCTTGCGACATGGGTCTTGGGGCTGTGCTGCTTGAGGTACACGACGGCGTTCTTTGACCAGTCGCCTTTGCAAGCCGGTCACTTAACGCGACATGGGTCGCGTTAAGTGACCGGCTTGGGTCACTGACCGGCTTGCTTGCTTGGATCACTGACCAGCTTGCGACATGGGTCTTGGGGCTGTGCTGCTTCAGGTACACGACTGCGTTCTTTGACCAGTCGCATTTGAGAGCCGGTCACTTAACGCGACATGGGTCGTGTTAAGTGACCGCCGAGCGCAACTATAACGCCGCCGAGCGCAACTACAGCGTGACTGAACGGGAATGTCTCGCTATAGTTTTTGCTCTCCGGAAGTTTGACTGCTACGTCGACGGAGTGCCATTTGTGGTGGAAACAGACCACATGGCGCTCACCTGGCTTAAGCGCTTGCGCGAGCCTTCGGGCCGCCTCGCGCGCTGGGCGTTGACACTGCAGCGGTACAACTTTGTTGTGCGCTACCGGAAAGGGAGTTTAAACGTGGTGGCCTATCGAATACCTAGTTCACCTTCCGAGGCAGCTACTACAAGCAGGTGAAAGGAACTCCCATGGGGGCCTCAATCTCCGTCACCATGGCTAACCTAACTATGGAAAATATCGAACCTAACTATGGAAAATATCGAAGACAGAGCTCCGAGTACTTTTTCCCCGAAGCCAAAAGTTTTCCTCAGGTACATGGATGATTGCTTCTGTATAGTGAAGGAGTCGCAAGTCGAAAACCTGCAGAGCTATTTAAATTCCATAGACCCGGATATACAGTTCACGTCGGAGCGCGAACAAAACGGATCGCTACCATTCCTAGATGTACAAGTTACACAAACCAACGGCAATCTAAAATTCTCAGTCTACCGAAAACCAACCCACACAGGCCGCTACCTACACTTCTCATCCAACCATCCGGCAAACCACAAGGCATCGGTCGTAAATTCTTTATTGAAAAGAGTCGAAACTCATTGCACATTGGAATCAGATCAAAAGAAAGAAAGGAGAACGGTTCTCAACGAACTCAAAAGGAACGGCTATACAACGGAATTCATTCGAAAAACAACCCGACAACAAAAAAGAAAAAAACAAACTACGAGACCTACAACCGTTGACTCCCCCTCGACCACAGAAACGAGTGTCCATCCCATACGTCAAAGGTACCAGCGAAGCTCTCAGACGAATATTGAAAAAAGAAGGCCTCAAAGTCACGCATAAACCGATGAACACTTTGAATATCCTCATTCCTAAACCAAAAGAAAAAGCTCAAGGCGACGTCTATAAAATTAGCTGTGCCGACTGTCCGGCGTCGTACATCGGGGAAACCAAAAATCTAAAAGAAAGAATCAAACAACATGAAAACGACGTCAGAACATTCAACCGAATACGCAGCGCCGTCGCCGAACATTCCGAAGACGCCGACCACAAGATTTCTTTCCAAGAAACCCAAATCCTCCAAACAGAGACAAACTGGCGAAAAAGGCTACTACTCGAGTCTTGGCACATTCAGAACACGGCGGGTAATATAAACCGCATGAAGGGCATTCTTCCTTCTTTGTAAGTTCATGGCCTTGCAGACGCGACAAAGGGAAGAAAGGACCCCCCGCTCTAGGTCAGCAACACCAAAACAACTCGTCCCCCTCCCCCTGTCCCTCGTCAACACATTCCCGCGACTAAAGGGCGCCCAGCATCGGTCAACCCAGCCGAACAGCGACGCCGAAGCCCCACCCCCTCTCACCCCACCCCACCACCTATTTTGTCTGTCTAGAGCAGGTGCCCTGCCAAGTGTCTCCGCACCTTACGCTCTCTCCCCCTTCCTCTCCTTTGTTACGACGGACCTTTTAAAAGCGGCACACCGCCACCTCCGAAGAATACCACCTGAAGAAGGAGCCAAATTGGTTCCGAAACGTCGGGCTAGTAAATTTCCTTATTTGGTTGGAGTCAATCTCTAAGTCTTAAGGGATTGTGATGTCTGTCTTAACGAGATAGGCTTCTCCGTGCGGCCCTCGGTAAACTGTTCAACTGGGTACACGCCCGCTTTCCTCAACTTCGGGAAAGAGCTGCCAAACGCCATGGACTGCGTTCTGCGGACCGGCAGCAGGGCGTGCGCCACGAAAGCTGGCCTTTTCGGCTACACGCAGGAACTGCGCTCACGAATGGACGGGGCCCTTGAACTGGCCCGTTCCAACCTGGCAAAAGCGCGAGCTGGACAAAAATTTGCCCAGTACGACCGGTCACATAGCGACGTGCACTATGATGTCGGCGATCTCGTCGTCAGACGCAACTCTTGAGTGACGCCGCCAGAGGCATCTGTGCCTCCCTGTCGGCCAAATGGTTGGGCATGTACCGAGTGGAGGCCAAAATGTCCCCTCTGGTATACAAGCTGGCTGACTCCCAAGGGAGACCAATCGGCGGTCCAGTTCACGTCTCGGACCTCAAACCTTTCGTTGCCCACAGCAACGACTGGGGAGATGGGGAGGTGGTCAACGAACCCCAGGCAAAGCGTGACACGGCTGGCCCCAGGCCACGCCACCGATACAACCTGCGGAAACGCACCTAGGGGCTTTCTCCCACCAGATGGTAGCCGGACTTTATTCCCTGCCACGCCGGTAAACGGAGAAACACAGCTAGTGTGCGAGGGCGCACATTGAAGCGGTGATAGGCCCCTTTTGGCCCAACATACCCTTGAGTGCCGACCCGACCTTTTAGCGACGCGACTACGGAATTTTCTCCTACCAGTAGGTATACATGGACATTTATTCCCTATCGCGCTGGTAAGTGGAGAAAAACAATGGTTGGCGGGTGCACATCGAAGTGGTGACAGGCACTCTTTGCTGCTTATTATACCCCGTGTGCAATATACTCTCGTATACCCTCGTATACCCTCCACCGATGTACGTGTTTGCTACAGCTCAGAAGCAACGGGACGTTGGCGGGCTATTCTCCGGCGTAAATACCGCTACAACCTGAGTAAACGGGGTTTGCTCCCTCTTCGCCTGCGCTGAACGCCGGTCAGAGGGGAAGGACTCCCCCCCCCCCCCCCCCCCCCCCCTTCGACCGCGCTTACTCATCAGGCGTGGGCATACCTCGCTGCGGAAGGAAGCGCGCGCCCTTATTGGCCCAATGCTCCTTCCAATCCAGAGCCACAAACGCCGCGCTTTCCTTCGCGCCCTGTCCGGCCCTCGCCCCCGTCATTTCCTTTGTTTGCTGGCGCGGGAGCTTGTGCCGAAGTTCTCAGTTCGCTCACCGCCACGATGCCTGCAAAGAAGCAGTCGAACACGGCGTGTCGCCGCTCAAAGCCGAAGTCCGGCGCGGCGGCGGGAACTGCTCGTGACAACGAAACGTCGCATCGCCCCTCCAAGCCGGCGCAGGAGTCGACCAGGCAAGCACCTGCCCAGGCACCTCCTGCCCCTAAGAAACGGTTGTCTTATCGAAGTGTGGCGACGTGGACTTTCCAGCAGGGACAGGAAGTCCCCGTGGCTTTCGTCTCCTCTCGGCGTTGGTGGTACCAGCGGAAAGTAGAGGTCGGAATGGCGGCTCGGGATTACCCACGCCCGTTCCGCGGCCGCGCACTCTCGGACCAAACCCAAGCGGCTCGCAATGCGGTAATGCCAGCGGACCCCGAGGCAACCTTCTAAGTTGGTTCTTTATTCTATGACCTTCTGCGACTCGTGTGGGGTGCTCGTCGTACACCAGGCGACGCATCGGCGGTAGCTGGTGCACAAAGCCAAAACGTACAATGTGGAGCAGTCGGCTCAACAGCCTAACGTAACTCTGGCCGCGCAGCCCGCCTTCGTCCCGGAATCGCTGCACTCAGTTGCGGCAGCCCTCGTCGCTGATCCGAGCTTCACGGCGGCCGTTGCGGCGGCAGTTGCGGCGTCGAACCCGACCGTGAAGGAGGTGAGCCAGTGGCGCACCGACGGGGTGTGGGTGGATTTGGGGGTTGTAACCCCCATTGAGGCCGACCTAAGCCCCCCTTTTGTTTAACCCCTTTTCTTTCCTAGTGCATTTGAGTACTGCAACTAAGATGCAAGACGCGCAATCGTCTGTACACTCGCAAAAAGCGCATTTTTTGTCCGAAATTAGTGCTGTTTAGATGGTATTGGCAAACTGTCAACCCCCCCATGGCAGAGATCCTGGGTGCGCTACGGGTCATGCAGGTGTCGCGTTCTCTTAGGCTGGCAGCGGTCTTTAGGAGGGAGGAATGTGGGGATCCAGGGGCCGTATTCTGAAACGTTCGCCTAGACGAAATCGGCGTGCGCGCTAATTGGCTGGTTGAGCAAAATTGAATGACGTCGGGCTCAACTACCCAATCAGCTCATCCAATTTTGCTAAAACAGCCAATCGGCGCACGCCTGAAAGCGAAAAAAGAAATTTCGCCTAGGCGAACGTTTCAGAATACGGCCCCAGGTGCCTTCCCGCGCCACGTCCCCCAGCTCGCGCGTGGCGCTTAGCTCGATCTCCGGGAATCACCGCCATAACTAGAGTGACCTAGAATATTCTATGTCACTCTGCCATAACGGCAACATGGCGGACATGGCGATCGCACCTACTTTCCCGCGCAAACCGTGCTTCTCCCCCCCCCCCCCTCGGGAATGGACTTGCCCCGCGAGAACACGTCACCGGGTCGCGCCCTGATTGCCCTCCCGCGCGGCAACCCCCGGGCACCCTCTCCACCTGAGCTCTCGTCCGCTGAGCGCTTCCTCGCCACAGCAGATGCTCACAGCACGGCCGCCCTGGATCGACGCGCGCGGCAGGGTTGCTCCGGCCGTCCCATTCGGACAGAGAGGGTGTAATTGCGGAAAGGGGCGTAGCCGCTGCTTTCGCCGCACCGCGGCGCGCGCCTCCCACCCCTAAACTCCCTTGCTACGGCTGCGCGCGAGACGATTTGCGCTATAATTCGCGCTATAATGAAAATATCGCTTCATAAGAAACCGCGAGAAGTTGTGCCGAACAAAAAGGCACACAAAAGCACCGATGTCCCTTGACGCTATTTTTTTTTTTCTTCTTTGCACTCCAGCCTCTGTCAGGATGATGCTGCCCGAAACGCGTACACTAGTAAGCCAAAGTTTTGCGGGAAAATTATTTCCGCGTGCTCAAGCGCAGCATGCCAATGGAAAGCCTGCACGCGAAAGAAGGCATTCGAGCTCTATCTGCTAGAAGGAATGCCAGCTGACTGACGAGGCAACCAAGATTTTTTTTTTTGCGCGAATCCGCAGCCTGCAAACTTTTGTTTATGACTTGCATTTTCCCCAGCTTGACCAATTGACTGTCAAAATACGCTTTGGAAAGCGAGAGATATGACTCGGTGCTTTTAAATGGAGAGCTGAAGTCACGGCAGTCTTGCATCTGTACATGCGAATGCGCTGTTTATTGTGTTAAATAATTGTGTTAAATAAGCAAACTCATCGCGCATCTTCCTGCACGAAGTATCAAGCTGCTTACCTGAGTCGACAGCCACGGACAGACATTTTTCAGCAACTTTCTGAGCCATCAGTAAATAATTTAATGCCATATTTGTATTCATGGCAAAATTACCAGCATAACACATTCACAATACCTACAATTTATTTACGATAGCAAACACACAGCGCTTGTGCACTCGCAGTACTCCTTCAAACGCGGATAACTTTTCGGCTCAGTGGCTTACTCATTAGTTTTTTGCGGTAAGCCGCTGTGTCCGTAACGACTGCGCCAATATTTGAGTGTAGGGGCTTTATAAATTTGCTTGCAATTCATGAAGAAATCGCTGATGCATGCTTTTCGTTTGCCTAGCTGGCAAGCAAAAAGAGGGCAGCTGTCTAAGTGAGGACAAATTAAAGCTCCACTGCTCCAGTTTCCTCCACTGGAAATGCGTGAAAACTTAGACCAAGCTTTTTCTTGGTGCTCGACTTGCAGCATGGCACGCAGCAGTACGGCATGTTTTTGAAAAATACAGTAAATTACACGCAGAAACAACAAATCACTTGCCTCAATTCAATGTGGTACAACAATGTGAAATGCATATGAAAGCATATATGCTAGTTACACAGGGCCTTCAGCAGCAACACTTCCAAGTAACATATAGTAGTTGGAGGCTTGATGGAAAAGCCGCTTCAGCACCACTGATGTATCGTGGGAACTTCACATTGTAAATGCGACGCGCATGCAAGGGCCCCGAATAATTAATTCGGCCGGTACATCAGGCTGGAGAAAATGTACTGCAAAATTATTATTACCACTGTGATTTCTGTATATGAAGACTTCTGTGAACACAGCGCTCGACCCGAGAACGTAGCCATACAGTGACCACGATGATTAAATACTTTTATTTTTGAAGGGAACAGCGAGCGCAAGAAAAGAATGACGAGCGTGGTCAGGGGAAGCACTTCGGCACAGCGGCAACTCACTCGCCAGAATACGTCTCAAGGCGCATGCAATCCTCCACGCAAAGTCGCGTAAACACCCAGCCTATGCGTTAGCTGCATCTCTATCGTATTATGCTACAAAGAAACACCCTCGCTGTGTAAAGCCGGCTTAAGAATCTATCACCACGTGCCTTGATTCTCGTGCAGTTTCTTGCAACTGTCAGTCCACTTTGGGCCAACAATCAACCTATCTTCACCAAGTGTACGATGTGAAATGCACATCTCTCCAAGCATCTTCACGGCCGCGACGCCGTCAGCAGAGGGGTGGGAGCACAGCGCTGCCGCACGGCGCGCGGGGCAACTTCCTCAATTCCATGTTTTCAATGGGGCACGCGTCGAATGGGACGGCCGTAGCAACCCCGCCGCGCGCGCCGATCCAGGCGGCCGTGCTCACAGCATAGTTTCTCACTATAACACCAAGAGGGTAAACTGGCGCCACCGTCTATGCGAGTCTCTTAAAGGGCTGCCGTGCCCTCATGGGAAATGACGGGATATGTGTCTGCGAGGCTTCGTCTAGAACGTGGATATGGCTACACAAATAACGCGTTCTTAAAATAAAATCTACATAAAAGGCTTTCATTCACCCATATTACATCTCTCAATAAAGTTTTCTCACCTACAATGCAGCATCAAGCGAAGAATAGTAAGAACAGACGACAAGCTGTTCTAAAGCGAGCGAGAACCTTGTCGTCTGCCCTCCAACTTCAGCAGCAAGCTGATACTTTTTACGTTTCATATATTTGTACATCCAATAGTAAGTCCTCAAACTTAAAGAAAACATGTTTTTTTGTAATAATAAAGCTAAAGCAGTTTTTTACGTCCTATTTTAGCAGGGAATGAATCATTGTGACAGACGGAAAGGTGCTAGCCAGGCGCGTCTTCAAGGCGTTCTGGCTCTTCAAGAACGATGCCAATCCGAATCCACAATATACCGGCATTCCCTTGCATACCACAGCGCAGCAGCGCCACATTTCCCTCTAGGTTTTATAGTGTGCAACTCTATGGCTTACAGGCCCGCCTTGGGCCTAAATTTTTTCGTGCTCAAAGTTTCAACTGGTGCAGAACTTGGGATGAAGGGTGTGACACTCTATGGTAAAGGGGCCACGACACCAAATTTTTAGCTTAAATTATGCATTGCGTGTTAAACCGTACGCGTCCCACACCAAGCTCTCAAAAGTTTAATGCGTTCAGTGCAGTAGAACATGTGCATTTGAATTTTTTAATGTTGCAGTGGAACAAAATGACAAACAATGGTGACAAAATGAATGGGCACCCTCAGAAACGATTTCATCGCTTAACAAGCCAGTCTCGAAGGCCATGCTTTTGTGAACTGCAAACACCGGAAGTGATTGCAGGAGCTGAAAATACGTTATGAACACCATGCATCGTTTCGTTTTGCATTTGCGTCTCTGCGCATCTCTGGTTCCGATGTCGTTGGCGTGTCTTGCCGTTCGAAAGACATTTCAGCATTGTTTGCATGAGTGTCTTGCACTGACTGCACGGGAAGTGGTTGTGCAAAATTCTCGTTTATGGGTTACCAAGTTACCAGAGCCATTACCAGCAATAGCAAAGCTGAGAGAAGCGACATCTTGTGATGATTTGTCCAACTACAATTTGTTTGATAAATTGTTTTGTTGCATCAGCGTAAGCAGACATGGTTTACTTGGTGCAGGGCATGACAATGCTGTTGTGGTGCTAGGCAGCCAAGTGCGCATGCATATACTAAAATTTACCGCAACCACCCTACGCAGAGCAACTTGCAGTGTATAAAATGTAACCTAAAGTGAAGTGTACTCTATTTTAACACTGTTACATTCTGTAAGGGAGGCCCAGGGCCCAGCTTCCTGTTAACATGACTTGCACTGCAACATCATCTCAGCTTGAGTCCAGTGACTACGTTATTTGATTGCACTGATCTGAGAAATTCCTAATTTCCTCACACATTAGAGTTCCTGATAGTTTGAGGAAGACTTGATGCCACTGTCTGAGAATCTTTTAAGGGGTGCATCCACTTTATGGCTTTGCCAGAATAAAGGAGGTTTGGCTTTTTTTTTATGATGCTCTGCTGAGAACGTGATCACAGTTGAGCAAAGAAATGTTTTACAAGTGTTAGTTCTCCTAAAATACACATTGCATTTTTGTTAGCTCATCCGTGATATAAGAAGTAAACAATAAAATCCACTCTTGAGACAGTGGCGCCATATGTGCCAGCTCTCTTCTTCCTGCTAATTTATCAAGTTTGCAATTTTTCTTCTGCAGCTTTCGATAAATGGCGATGCCTGTGAAGTTGGTTCAATTAAGTATGTTTTGAATGAGTGAATAATTGTTTCTAATACATAAATATAGACGGTTTTCAGCAGCGGCGCACGGGCGCGGCCATGTTTGATCACGTGATTGCGCCGGCATGACTGGCCTTGGGTGGAAGGCCAGCGAAGCAGCCGTACTGCTGTATTCATGGGCGACGGTGGGGTAAGCGGCGTTGTTTCGGGTCCACAGATGGACAGCGGCTGGTTCGACGACACAAAGCTCTGGCCCATGTTTCAATGATCATGTAAGTGAACCATTGTTTGTCATTTTAACGTTGTATGTGCTCGCGCCGGAGCGCTCTGGCGCTCGATCATCGTGCATGCGCGTCGCTCGTTCGCGCCGAGCGATTCAAGCTCATGTAGGCCTCTTGTGCGGCGTTCACGTCAGTTCGCTAGTTCTTTTTCTTTTTGTGCCTAGTGCGGTGTACTTAAGCTACGATCTGAGCTGTTTGAAGTGGTTGCCCAGCCTCTCGCGCTTTGCTTGACGGCCTCGAATGTGTATGCTTGAGCGCCGAGTGAAAAATCCGTGTCCGCTTGTGTGTTGACATCTCGCTCGCTGGTATTTTAGCTTCCGACATAGTTGAGGTAAGCGTTTGCCTCGATACTGGTGCACTGACCTCTGCAGAATTCACCAGTATGGCGGGCACGCAATAGTTTTGCGTAGTTGACTTCAGAGCGGCAGATTGTGTTTGTTGGACGTACTAACTGAATGCCCCCGAACGGTTGTTGTTTCTTAGTAAAACCCCTGTCACACGGGCACGTTCGATCGCAATTGAGCCTCGATCCGAATCCAGTCGGTCGTGATCCGCAAATCGTAATCGAAGTGTCCGATTTCGATCGGAGGCCGACGTAAGCAGCTTCTAGCTCAGTGTGACAGAAAACGAGGTACAACGAGAAAGAAAGAGATCCGAAGAAATAACCCTCTAAAAAGGCCGTTTTTAACGACAGTGCAAAAAAAAAAAAAGACTTTTTTGCACGTATAATTTTGAAAATTAATTTGTGCTGCGTCGACGCCATGCACGTTGTTCTGAGATTTGCAGACGATCAGAATCGGCGGACGTGGCACGTCGTTTACCTAATATACCGAATGAAAAATTAATTTTTCTGTAAATTGATTTGTACCTTTACTACCTATTAGGCACGTTTATTAATTGCTTCGGACTTAGTTACACTTAAAGCGTTCGAGCCCAAACAACACGATCCTAAACCTTGGACTGTGTAGCAGCGATCATTTTCGATCGCGATCGAAAGCCCGAGCCGGATCGAGGCTCGATCGCGATCGAAAGTGGTCATGTGACAGGGGCACAACTTTGGCTGTAACTCAAGCGTTTTATAAATGAGAGCTCGCGTTTCAACTTTTCAAACTCTTCATAGGAGAGCAGCACCAGCTTAGTAATCAAATATGTAATAATTATTGAAACGCCAGAACTATAATTTATAAATCCAAACAATCAGTTTAATATAAGACTTTATCTATCGTGTTATTTTAGTTCTTTTAAACATCTGCAGATGTCTTGAGTAAATAAAAAAATCAGCTTTCTTTCATTGCCATTTTTTTTATTACCACAGTACATACAAATGTTTCTCCCCTATTTCAGTTGTCTACGACTACATGGTCAAGGCAATCGACCAAGATGGGAAACCTGCACAGAACTACAAGGGGTTTGCAGAGGGAATCAACCTTTTTTGACAGTGGCAATGTTGGGAAAGCTTTGTGTCAATCCAAGGATGGCATCTGCAGCATAAAGCTGTGTTCCAAGCTGCAGTGTTGGGTAGGGATAGTCCTTGGTTGGACGCCCATCAACAAAGTGAATAGAATATACCTGAAAGAAAAGGGTGATTCATGTAATATTTACAATGGTTTGCTTTTATTTGAACATAGGAATAAAGGAGTTCACATAAATAAAAAGCACGCACATGGGTAACGCATGCAGTTCTTATTGCAAACTGCCACAAATGTGACAAAAAAAGGCAATAGCAATGTGCTGCCAATGTCTTTTCCATAATCACAAATAATGTCATAATTTCATAGTGTCAATTAAATAATGTCACAATTTCGCGATGTCAAAAGAGGCTATGAAAATTCAAGTAAATAATACATATATTCAGCATGCGCTTTAGGGGAACCCTGAAAGACACAAGGCAGAAGGAAACAGCTGATTTGTAGTTACCACTACTTTAAAATGCTGCTAATCAAATAATGTCAAACTGGTGAGTTTGAAATTATTTACTTTTATTTTCATGCTTTCTCTTGACATCACGAAATTGTGACATTATTGTATATCACTTAACGATAAACACGCAACCAACGCTTCTAGCCTTGTTTGAAACAATTATTTTGTCCTACAGCGTCAGCACAGCGAGCTTTCGCGCACCTGTTGCTGGCCACAAACAACGCCAGGTCTACGTTCTGATCACACCGTGCCTCCGATACAGCAGCGAAACCAACATATGTAAAATCAGACGCGCAGGCAGGAATTCGTAAAGCGAAACGATTTAAAAATGCGATTCAGATAGCACTTTTCCAATCTTATCTGCAGGAGTTCTCACGCGACAACTAGTACGCCTTAATTGCCACCGATCCCGGCGCATATACGTACGTGGCGTGTAATTTCGCTTAAGGATAAACATCACTTATAGCAGGTGACTGTTCCAATACGATATCGCTAATGCTTGTGTTCTGCCACGGAAACAACGCACGGTGACCATAATGTACAGCAAGCGCATGATGGGAAAAGTTTTTCCACTATTCCGCAAGCCGAGCGCGTTCGCTTATTCGAGACTATGATCTGCCACTTACTCTTGCCGATGTGCCTGGATTGAAGTTCTTTCTCTGTAGGTTCGCTATCCAGCATTGTCGGGTGAGGTTGTTTTTCTCTCCTTGAGGAAATCGGCGCATGGAAAACGGCCTCGGGCACGGGCAGTCTTGATGCAGCTGTGGCGCGTGTATTTCACACACCGACGTGTTCCACAGCTTAATGTCGCCATCACAGTTTTTGCATCCGACCACAGCACACATTTTCCCTCTTAATCTCCACATGGAGCAGAATATTGTTCGACGTTTGACAAACTGCGCTTGTTAAACGCCGCTGGCTACGCTTTCGCGACTGAGCAATGGTAGTTTCGTTTGCGCGCCCAAGGCCAGAGATGTCCAATCCGCGCGGCGCTCCGGTGGCGCCATCTGATTTCAGTTGCACAAACCGGCTGCTGCAAATCGTCTATAATCACATCAGATTGGTAAGTGTTGCACTCTGTCCCTAGCCTGAATAAATTGATTGATACAAAGGGGAAAAGTTTGTGTGAGCATGCCGTTTGCATCCATGCTGGCTTTAACAATGATCTCTGTGCTGTTACAGATGCGTCGATTCCTCCTACGGTGCTTTAAAGACGATGTTCCTTTGGACTGTATCAGGAGTTCATCTCACAAGCTTCTTAGAAACCATCCGCCAGTTTGCCCTGTTACATGACATACCAGTTTGATTTATTATTGATTTAACACTGTGATGGTGATGTGACTGTGTTTGCGTCAAGTGAAATTTCGAGTGCTCCTTCTGCCTGGTGCGTCTATTGGAATCATGAAAGAAATGAACGGGTTCCATTGCAGTCACCAAGTTGTAATCATTGGCGTAAAGAAAAACAAAAACAAAACAAGGCAGTGCAATGTACTGGTAGAGAATACGATTTCATCAAGGTAACCCATGGGACGGCATTGCCCCTGTCTTCACAGATCTGCTAAGACAGTGCATGAGGGTCTGGCAGTGTCAATGACACAAAATAATTTGTAGACAAGTTATCTCCAGCACTCTGCAGCAGAGTTTGGTTTCGCTGCACCAAGGCAAACATTATAGCAAAAAATGTTTACAGTGCCACTAACAAAGAAACATTCCCTTCCTTAATGCAAAGAAATGTGGCTGTATTCTCTTCCACCATCAAAGATTGTGTCATTCCCACCTATAGGAATGTTTTTTGATTTGTTTACTTATGTCTTTTGTATTTTGTCTTGTTCGCTTTCTTTATATATTCTTTCATATGTTTATGTATCAGTTGTTTTTGTCGTGTTGCATGGTAAAAATACTCTGATGCTAAAATAGTGTGTAGTACTCAATTTAGTAAGTGAGTGCATTATGCAGTATTACAAAATGTACTTTGACTATTGAAGCAAATCAAAGTGGCTTGCTAATTTGGACCTCTATGTATAGCCAACCTGGAGGTTGTATCCATTGACAACAGTGAGTTATACGTAGCGAAATTGTTGTTTATTCAGGTGTGTATATGTGGCAGTGTCTGTAACAGAAGCACAAATTGGTTAATAAGTCAACTTCAGCACTGTGTACTGGTTGCATTTTGTTTCCATTGAAGTGCTTGTAAAATAACCATGAAAAAAGTTTACAGTGCTCTAATACAGACACCCAATCCTTTCTCGTAAGCACAAATATGTAGCTCTATTCTCCATCAGCAAACTTTGTGCCAGTCTAACCTATATAAATGGTCAGTTTATAATGTTCTTTTCTTTCATATGTTGTTCATTTTCTTTCATAATTTCTTGGACTAATATTCGTATTTAATTTTATATGCTTCATGTGTTCAAATATCAGTTAATGCTTTTTGTTGTGCTGCATTCTACAAGTCCTATGTGAGAAAACATGTAAAACTTTGTTTAATGTTTGAGTGTACAATGTAGTTTTATATATAAAAATGTAAATTGACTATTTAGGCAAGAAATCAAAATTGCATGCCAAGTCCGAACTTTATGATTGCCAGCGGGTGTTTGTATGTATTCAGGTTAGTAATATATGTTTAGTGAAATGGGAACTTGTATGAGACATGTACTACATCAGGAAACTTTTGCCACAATGGTAATATTTGTGTTGGGTTATAATATGTCTGTGAGGTTATCACATATTTTGCCTACAAGTGTGGGAATCCTTTTTTATTGCCAGGTCTAGCACTTTAGTTGTGCGAAGTGTTTAACACTTCATTTGTATGCCTACCCATGTTCGCTGTGACTTTGCAGGCTCCTTGCCTTTAAGGCCCCAAGAGCGGTACGTGTCGCTTGTGTCTGTGAATGGCTTGCAGCATTCCTGCCGGCTGTGCCCTTACAAGACCAAGAGGAAGTCCGACATGAACAAACACATACGTACACACTCAGGCGAACGTCCCTTCATGTGCCACCTGTGCCCGGAAGCATTCACTCAGGCTACCAACCTGACACGCCATCTGCGCTGCCACACCGGAGACCGTTCCTTTTCCTGTGTGCACTGTGGTGCATCGTTTAGGCAGAAGGGCCACCTGTCCAGCCACATGTTCTGTCATGCAGGGAAGAAGCCCTAAAGGTCAGGGGCTTGCTGTTTCTTTTGTAGAACACCAAATATGTTTTTTTGCAGTAGGTCAGCTCTAAATTGCATCGATAGATTTCGAGGTCCTTCAACAATAAAGTTTCTTATATAGTAATAACTAGAGGAAAGTTGACTCCACTGCCTATGAGGATTTCATTTCATTTATTATCATATTGAAGGCCCGAAGGCATTACACAAGGGGGGGCAATACAAACAAGTGTAAAAGTGGTTATGTACAAAACAACAAAAAAGAAACACTGCTGATTTTGTACGAATTTAAACGATCAAACAAAAATTACGAATTTAAAGAAGCAACACGGCAATACGTTCGCGAACATAAAAACACTAGGTGGAAGAGTTGACAAGGGTAGACTATTCCGAGTGGTTTATAATGGGTTCATGAACGATGTGCACTGGGAACAGAAAGTTATTCAAAGTGATTTGTTAGGTATTTACAAAATTTTTTGCGGTCAGTGCAGGTAACGAAGTGGTCAGGGAGCCCATTCCAATAAACAATTGGATCAGGAAAGAAGGAAGTGGTCATGGTAGATGAGCGGCCGGGTAAACGTGCTATGGCAGAGCTGTGACTTATGCGAGAGGAAGTTCGCAATGGTGGTTTAAGAAGGTGGTGCCTTGAGCCTGGATTGTAAAAGAAGGAGTGCAGCAAACCAAGACGAGATATGATGCAGCGGGACTTCAGTGTTGGCAGACCTGTTGTTTGTTTCGAGGAAGTGACACTAGTTTACCGTGAATAATGTGAAGTGATGAAGCTGGTGGCTTAGTTTGAAACGGATTCCAATGATGAGGCTAGGTAAACTTTTTTTTTTTTTATTCACAAATTCTCCAGTTTGTTTACAGAAAACCAGAAGGGTCAGGACTAAAGGCGCTAGCAAGCGCCTGACTGAGGCCCTGACCCCTGTACAATCTGCGCTCCAGCGACACAATCAGGACAGTGTAAGAATAAACGAAAAGGGAGTAGGGGAAACGTGAACAAGCAAATTAAGCAGGCAAGTTCGAGAAAAAAATTATACATGCAATTTAAGAAAAACAAGCACAACCATGTGCAAACATTAA
Source organism: Dermacentor silvarum (assembly GCF_013339745.2). Classification (NCBI taxonomy): domain Eukaryota; kingdom Metazoa; phylum Arthropoda; class Arachnida; order Ixodida; family Ixodidae; genus Dermacentor; species Dermacentor silvarum. Next base: position 150,061,426 of record NC_051163.1, on the reverse strand, counting down.
AAAAAACAAACAGCATTAGCAACATAGTTGGGGCGAGTAATAAGAAACGTAATTAAACATATTTGTAGTACTGCTGTTCCAGTTCTTGATGTCACGATTTGCTACAGTACGCATCCGGGAACAAATATAGGAAACAGGGAAACAAAAACAGCCATAGTTCATTACTGTGTCTTACATATAAAAGCGCTGTACTATTCTTTGGGCTCCAACTGGCATGAATAAACATTTAGAGCGAAAAAACACACATAATCCACATGAAAACCGCACATCACACCAACGAGCTATGTTTGGTAACATATATTTCTTTTATACAATTTTATTGAAGACGATTGCTTTATTAGGTCTAGCATTTCCCTGTTTTCATTTAGGAGCTTAGGAATTTTATACCTCAAGCTTTGCATCCCATAATTAGTTCTAAGGTTAGGTAGTTTATAGTTAATCACTCGAAAGTTGCGGTCTGTGGTCGTTTGAAGATAGATAGACTCAAAATTTGCCCAGTTTTCTTTAATTTGCCTGAACATATAAAGTGAGAGCTTCTCTGTATAGAGATGATTTGGTGGAACTAATTTATACCTTATTTTATATGGAGATGTGGTATCATTGAAGCGGACGCGTTCAAGGGCACGAACAGCTCTCTTTTGTAAAACCTCTAGTTTTTTTAAATTGGTCTTCGTTGTAGAGCCCCATATCAGTAAGCAGTATTGTATATCGGACTGAGTTAATGCATGATATATAACCGGTTTTAATCTATTTGGAATTAGAGAACCTATTTTCCATAGTGCGCCAATAGACCGATCCCACCAGCCAGTTTCACGACGCCACCGCTGCCGCGGTGCATGCTGGTACTTGTAGTCATCCGGCCGCTCCAGCCGCCCGAAGTGCCTGTACGTTCTGTATCCGAACGATTTTTGGCAATTTTTATGGTTCGTGTAGAGCCATCGTGCGATGGGAGGATTGACCTGCTGCGTTCCTGCCTGGTACAACAACCACACAAGGGACAAAGGCTTCGGATTCTATGTGTTTCCTAAAGAGCGAAGGCTTCGAGAGACGTGGATCCAACGGATTAATAGGTGGTACTTTTAATAATACACAGCGTGAGAATACGGGGACGAATAGCGGCCGCATTTCGATCGGGGCAAAATGCGAAAACACCCGTGTACTCAAATTTCCCGGAATTTATAGATTATTTGTCGATTATCGATTAGCTATTGATTGGCTATCACAAGGTACTGGCCACGTACTTGGGCTAGGCCAAGAACTCCCAAGTCATCCCCAGCATTTCCCAGAATTTATTGATTATTGATCGATTAGCTATTGATTGGCTATAATTTATTGGCCACGTATTTGGGCTAGGCTAAGCACTACCAAGTCATGCCCAGCATTTTCCGGAATTTATTGATTATTGATCAATTATCGATTAGCTATTGATTGGCTATCGTAAGGTATTGGCCACGTATTTGGGCTAGGCTAAGCACTAACAAGTCATCCCCAGCATTTTCTGGAATTTATTGATTATTGGTCGATTATTGATTAGCTATTGATTGGCTATCGTAAGGTATAAGCCACGTATTTGGGCTAGGCTAATCACTACCAAGTCATGTCCAGCATTTTCCGGAATTTATTGATCGATTATCGATTAGCTATTGATTGGCTATCGCAAGGTATAGGCTACGTATTTGGGCTAGGCTAAGCACTACCAAGTCATCCCCAGAATTTTCCGGAATTTATTGATTATTGATCAATTATTGATTAGCTATTGATTGGCTATCGATGACTTTGTGATGATTGGCTATCGGAGTTTTTATGTTAAAAACGCCGCCTAGCTTACTTAAGAACTTCTAAACTTCTAGATATCGCTGTTACCGAAGTCTGCAAGTCGTGCGCGAAACCCATGTAGGTAAGTAGGGAACGAAAGTTTTGGCGCCGCATTTCAAACCTGTCTCCAACAGGTATACAAATCCTATTATGTCCGTCGCTAAGCAAACATAACGTTGCAGTCACCGAGGTGCACGTGCGCAAAAATAGTAACGCAAAACGACCTCGTACATCAGCATGTACTACATACAAAGCTCGAAAAAATACGATACTCAACGCGTTATAAGCGGGTAACAACCGAAAGGAAAGAGGAACAGGCACTTTTCAACGTTCGCCTCGCATGCTGCAATGAACAGCCGATGTAATTTCTTTAAATACATGACGAATGTTTCTCGGTGGTGGAGTCGCAGATATGTCTGGGAAGCTCGTGCGCAGTACTCAACGAGCGCGGACTGCGGTGGTGTGGTTGACTAGTTGACTACAACCAAGATGGTGTCAGTGCTACTTCCAGAAAACCGGCGCATGCGCAGATCGGTCGGTGGGATCGGTCTATTGTTCGAGATAGCTTACTTTGGAGATGGGATATGTGGTCATTCCACGATAAATATTCCTGAAAAAATACACCTAGAAACTTTATACTGCTCGTCTTTTCAAGCACTGCGTCTTCGAAACGCAGTTTGAAACTATTATGTATATGCGAGTTTCGAGCTCTGAAGATGACATATTTCGTTTTACTTATATTCAGCTGCAACTCATTTGCATCTAACCATAGTGATAGTTCTCTTAGCCATATATTTGCTTTTAATTAGGCCTCTTCCAAATTTTTACTATGGAAAAATACATTTGTATCGTCGGCAAAAAGTACTATCTCCTCAGTATGGGGTATGTTGCAGATGTCATTCACATATAAAAGAAATAAAAGGGGACCTAATATCGAGCCTTGTGGTACTCCCGTTGTGATTATGTGTTGATCAGAAGAACAGCTGTTTAATGTTACGTACTGTTTGCGATTTTCCAGGTAACTTTTGATTAAATGATAAACCTGTCGCCTTAAGCCGTAACAGGGTAGCTTATTTAATAATATAGCGTGAGTAACTGAGTCAAACACTTTCTTAATATCTAAAAATATTCCCACCGTAAAGTGTTTATTTTCAATGTTCTCAACTAATTTTTCTTTAATGCCTAGTAGCGCTAGCTCAGTCGACTTGTTTTTCTGGAATCCAAACTGCTGGGGTACTATCAATTTGTGTTTTCCTAGGAAGTCAGTTATTCTTCTAAATATAACGCGTTCAATTACTTTCGAGAATACATTCAGAACGGAGATAGGACGATAGTTTCCTAAGTCATCTTTTTTTCCACCTTTGTGTACAGGAGTTACGCGTGCTACTTTTAATTCATCGGGAAAGTATCCGTCTTTAAGAAGGCAGTTACAAATGTGTGCGAGGGGAACTTAAATCGTTGCCGCTACAGCTTTGATCGGATCAGCCTTAATCTCATCGTGACCAGCTGCAGTTTTGCTATTTATAGATTCAATTATGTTAATTATTTCGAATTCACTAGTAGGCATCAGGTATAAAGTATCAGAACAATTTATGTTCATATAACGGCTTGGGTCAACTTTTATCATATTATTTAATTTCCTGCCGCAAGTTAGCAAATGCTGATTAAATTTGTTGGAAAGGACTTGAGATGGATGCCAGACAGAGAAAGCAAATTCGAGTTGTGGATGGACAAATGTCACGTACGCCAACTTCTTCACTTCAAGGGATGCCTTTTTTAAATTTCTTTGTAGATACCTGAGTGAGCGCGCAGCTTTGCGACATATTCTTTCGATATGTGTTATCCAAGAGAGTGATGACGTCAAAATAAGACCCAGGTACTTGTAAGATGAAGTGGTGCTGATGCTGACAGAGCTAATGCGATAAGTGGACTGAAAGAGACTGTGCTTTTGGGTAAAAGGCATCGATTTGCATCTCGATAAGTTGAGAGGCATTTGCCATTTTTCGTACCATGACGAGATGGCATCGAGGTCACGCTGCAGGCAAAGAACATCGTTGCCTGCAGCGTGACCGCATTCGGTTGCGCATTCATCATTATGAATAGGTTTACCGTCAAGGTCGACTAGTTCGATGGTGTTAGATCTGTCTTTCGTATAGAGCATGCGCCAAAATTTATTTTGATTTGATATAGAGAATGGAGAGTAGATCGTGACTGTTAAATTTATATTTGGTTTGACTGACCTCCTGAATATACAGTTTTACGCACGTGCGATACCTTTCCCATGCTGCAGTGTTATTGCTTTGATTAACTTTCCTGTAGAGACGTTTTTTACCTTTGAGAAGAGATTTTACACGTTTAGTGAACCAAGGGTTGTTATAATCTGATTTTGCGACAATAGTGGGTATGTACTTATCCTTTAGGTTTAACATTGTGTTTCTGAATAGCTCCCAGTTGGAGTTGACTGGGTGTGACAAATACGTGGTCTGAAAATTCCGCCAAAATAAGTCTAGTCCACTGTTTATAACCTCATAGTTACCTCTCCGGTTGTCAGAGATTAGTTTTTGAGTAGAGGATTTCTTACTCAGTAGGAGACGAATAACAACGTGCAGGAGACAATGATCGCTGAAGCCGGGAATCGCGGTAATGGCGGAAATGGTCATCCGGGTGACTTGTAAGAAGTAAGTCTAGTATGTTATCGCCTCTGGTGGGACATGCTATCACTTGGTGGAGGTTGAAATCTTCTGTTACTTCAAGAAATTGTTTCGCTTCAGTAGAAAAGGTCCCTGTTGATACAGACAGCATACTCCAGTTAATCTAGGGGTTATTAAAATATCCGAAAAGAAAAAGTGGTGCATTCAGCACTTGTGTTTTATGTTTGCTAAGGATTGGGACAGCAAATCAATGAAAGCTTGCTGTTTATCAGATGGTCTATAACAAATGCCAAAAGCGGTTTTTATCATATTGTTATAGACACATACCCATAAAATTCAAGGTGGAAAAACTTCGCTATCGTCTATGTCTGAGCTCAGCCACGTTTCTGTTTGCAAGATGATATCAGATGTTTTGTCACGCAGGGAAGAAACCCTAAAGGTCAGGGGCTTGCCGTTTTTTTTGTAGAACACCAAATTTGTTTGTTGCAGTAGGTCAGCTCTAAATTGCATCGATAGATTTCTAGGTCCTTCAACAATAAAGTTTCTTATATAGTATTAACTAGAGGAAAGTTGACTCCACTGCCTATGAGGATTTCATTTCATTTCATTTATTATTATTTTGAAGGCCCGAATGCATTACACAGGGGAGGGGGTGCAATACAAACAAGTGTAAAAGTGGTTATGTACAAAACCTGGAACGATACCTGGATCAGCATGGTGTGCCGAGCAGTGTCATGCCCCACGCAGGCACCATTCCATTCCCTGTTAAGTAGTGCTTGGTGTGGTCCTGTGATAAGTGACGTAGGCGAGGCGTGGTGTTGCCAGATGGGCACTTCTGTGTGCGCCGGAACTGGATTTCCCGAAGAAAATGTGGTGAAGACGGGTTTGTTGGTGGTGACGGGTTCAGTTTCGTTGACAGTAGATGGCGTCGGCAATCGTAACCAGTCCAGTACTTTCCACGGGAAGACAAGGGGCCAGCATAGCAGCGCCTGGAACGATACGTGGATCAGCATGGTGTGCTGAGCGGTTGCTTCTCTATCCACAACATAAATTCTTAAAGACTGCCTTGAGACTTCCGTGCTATGCCAGCATATCAGAGGTGTGGCTTTTCTTGAATGTGGACTGGCCTAAAATGTGTTCATCACTCTGGAAAGAAGTTTCTTGAAATTACACATAATACTATTAATATAATATAATAATATAATAATGCCATTCTGAGGGGGGTGCGTCTTATGCAAAGGTGCGAGGTATAGACCGGAAAATACGGTAGTTGCTTTTGAAGGGGCAAAGTTGCTCCAAATATGTTCGTCTTTCTGCAGGTAAAAGCCCATTTTTGCCTTGGTACCGTCACCGCTTTGTAACGTACAGCGATATGCTCAAAAGGTTCTGCTTAAATATCGCCGTGAGCACGCTTAACACAAACGCTCCGGGCGTGGCCTAGATTGAATTGGACTGACGCCAGCACCGTGAAGTGTTGTGCGCTGTTATCTCGGTATGTTTGCGACGGCTGATGATAGCTGGAGCACAGCTCGATTTGACTGTATTTGACTAGTCGACTTGTCTTTCGCTTGTGTCTGAACAGGGGGGAGAGTGCGCTCACTTGTTAGGTGTGTTTCGCCACATTTCGCTCATTGCTGCGGTCTCATGCGTGTCCAGAAAACACGTTGCTATTTGCTTATCTTGGCAGAGCGAAACGGTGTGCTCGCTTACACAGCTGTGGGCACACACAGGGCATCGTACACAACTGCGTAATATGATCTGCAAGCAAGCAAAGCCACTGGATCCTTTTTTTCGCCGGACCGCTCCCACCGATGGATCGGTAGCTCACAATTAATTAAGCCTGTGAAACCTGTGTAATTATATATATACTGCTGGTCGATCATTCGCTCTCGCAGCCTAGTCGTAGCATTAAAGGCCCGCTATACGCGTTGGCCACTGGCCGACGAGGGCCTGAAGCTGCTGTAGCGCGGAGGCGACGGCGGTAGATAAACCAACGCCGAGGGCGGCGCGGCACAGTGTCTCAACACTAATAGTAGAGCCACCCAAGCACAACCACATTTAGACACCCTTCTCTTGATGTTTCGGCAGCCTGTCATAATATAACGTGAAAATATTCCAATCAAAATACAAGCGATACGTAGCGACAGCATTTGATCCGGAGAGCGTATGCTAGTTCAGCACACAGCTTAGGAGGAGACGAAGTCGACTGAACAGAGTAAACGGCAGCGCAGGAAGAGGAGAGAGGAGATGGTGCTACTTTTTATGCAAAAGGCGGATTGGCGCGAGACCCGGCGGGGCCTTTTAGTCGACGGCATTGGGCTGCTGAAGTAGAGGTTGCGTGTTTCATCTCTGCCTTGGTGGCCGCATACCGTTGAGAGCGGAATGAAAAAATGTTTGTGTTCTTAAATTTATGTAAAATTAAAAAATCTCCAGCTGTTCAAAATTAATTTGTAGTCCTCTACTATGGTGTGCCTTATAATTAGATTGTGGTTTTGGTTCATAAATCCTCAGAATGTCTTCCAGGAAGCACCAACTCTGTTCTGGGCTATTTTCTGCGTCGTGGTTGTTTCTTCAGACCACAGAGGATCGATCGTCTTTGAAACTGTTGGCTGCTCCCTGACCGACCATGTTTCCAAACAACAGAGCACAGCTTGTGAACTGCATGGTGGAACTTGTCCGATCTACGTTCTTGCTCTATGCAATGTGACATCCCGTTCTTGCTGCTAATGTCTTTCGTATATCAATATCTTTGATGAGGATTTGCTGAATTGTATTATTGTCACGTGATATTTGATTGCAACACTGCTGTCATCTGACCTTTGTAACGCTCTTTTCCTACTTCACATGCATGGCCATTTCTTCTGGGGCCATTTCATTCCTGGCAGTTTGATCCCGGGCCATTTTTTTCGGAACCCCTCCAAGTAGATTGCTCTTCGGTTGAACGGCAGTTTTGGTATCAACTGCCATTCACCTCAATGGCAGTGAAAGTGTCTGTGTAACAGATGCATCAGCCTGCGCATATTGTTGGAAAGAGTGAGGGAAAGAGTTTCGCAGTCCTATGAGAGAGCTGGTGGGGTTCCCCAAGACCAGAAAGTTTGAGCACACCTCGACTATACAGTCTAACACACGTGCAGTGAAATTTTAGCAAGAATATTTGGAATCGATTCTTACTCTATGGCTTGCCTCTCATCAAGAGTAACTTATATGCTTGCTGAAAGGATAATTCTTTATATATTTCATGATCAGCACCTCAGTTGCTGCTCATAAAACTGCAGAAAGGTTTTTTTTTGTGATGACAAATTGTTTACTTGTAGTATTCTCGTTGCTGGCATTTGGGCAACCCACTAATCACAATAGCGATCGGCATGGTACTTAAACGATCGCCTTGGGGATGGCACTTTAGAAAGCCTTTAAATTAAGAAGTGTTGTGAATTTGGGCAAATATTTTGCTACTATATATTCATTGTTAAGTCGGTGATCGTACAAGAACACAATTTGAATAATGTATGGGTTTGTTTTGCAGGAGCTAGTGTGGTGTAATGACATCTATTTTCATTTTTCTCAAAAGAAAAAAAAGCTAAGTTGCAGCAGCTCCGGGAAAAGGTTGTCTGTGCTTTGTCTGCCGCCTAACGTTTCCTCTGGTTTTAAGGTTTTGGCATGTCTAATATGCTGCCAAGTGGACTCTTCATGCAGGTGCAGCCAGTGTTCTTGCGGCTCAGAAACTACCTGAAAAATCTGGCGACTTCAAAGAATGCAAGTGTCTGCCCATCAAGCCTCCTTGCACAGCTTTAGTGAAAATGACAGCCGGGGCCATAGCCAGAGTTGCAACAGCTTGCAGGGACGTCCTGCCTGATGTTATGCCACTCATATTCACGCTGCAGCCTCTATACAAGGAGTCTTTGCAGTTGCAGCCATGGTCACTGCCACAGTATCCTTCTTTCAGTGTTGCCAACATTGTAGCGATTGGATTGTGTATGCCATTTGGAGTGTCACCTTTGCCCAAATACATCTGCTCAGAGTTCCAACCTCAAGCAGCATGTGTGCAGTCAAACGGAAGTGTGGCCGTATCTCTACACCCACTGCGCTGCATCCTTTTCACGGAAGGAGTGCCTGTTATACCTAGGGCTCTGTGTTTTCGGAGTTTATTTTTCTTGAAATTCGGAGTTCGTCGGAGTTGTATTTCTCGTAAATCACCAATTGTCCGAAACTCGGAGGTAAATTATGCATTATTCTCAATACTCCAAAATCTTAGATGAAATGATATCTGAACACGAAAACATCAGAACACACGGAGCGTATTTTTGTTGTCTGGAAGGTTTGAACGCACAAATACTTAAACACAAAGCCCCTACGTTTGTGCATATAACAACCTTAGAGATTGTTGTAATTGACGCAATCATACATTACGAGGTTGCTGTCACTGATGGAAGCACGCTCCTTTCGATTGATGATTCTCAGCTTTGAAAATGCTCTTTCAACATTTGCTCTAGAAGACTCGGCGCGCAGCGAGAAAGCACTGGCCACTGGACAGTGTGAAGTCTCCAAAGCGACAGGGGTTTAGCAATGTTACTGATTAATTAGCTCTGGTAGTTCGCGAAATCACTCATAAGTTGGCTCATGTTGTCAATTTCAACAAACACTAACTTAAATATCGGCGCATAGGTTTTTAACGCGCAGGTTAATGCATGCTTGATATTTAGATTCACAATTTCAACACTATACCAAAACTATTCTCTGGCGCACTGGAGTGCATCGAAAAGCTTCCTCTGAACTGTCTCTCTCTACTTTTCAGTGACAGCAGCGTAGTATCCATGAAGGTATGCGACGGTCGATGAGCAGTCGTACGTCTGTGGCTCTGTGCGCGACAAGCCCTTTGTTAAATATGCGAAGGGTGTGGTCTACGAGATACTGTTGACGTGAGGTAAACTTTATATCGACCAAGCAGGCCGATGTACCAATGACTGCTTAGAACATGCCCTTTCAATATAGAACAGAACAGGACCACATTGGCCGTAAAATCGAAGTTTATCGGATAAATCCGAATTGTCAAAAATTTTACCGGCGAGTGTTTATCGGATTTATCCGAAAACACAGAGCCCTACTTATACCACATGCCTTGTCACAGATGGGGAAGGAGTGCTCATTGTTAAGGGCACACAGTTTCTTATAGAAAAACCGATTGATTGATTTATGTGGTTTTTCTACTGCATCAAAAGGGTTGTGGCCCTTGCACGCACAGGGCTTCATAGAATATCACTGAAAGGGAGAGACAACCGCTCAAAACATGAATTAATATAACCTTGCTAATGCAAAGGTCGTCCATCGTTTTGGCTAGAATGGGCCCTGTTTTTCTCATTGAATGTTGGTTTATATTTTTAATTCTTCATTAGCACTCGCGAAAAATGACCTTTGGCGCCCCACGCGGCAAAAACATGAACATACTTATAAAGTTCACCTCGTGATCTTCTACTAGTGTATGCGGTTCCCGGTATATTTATTAATAGTGAAATGCAGTAACATTCTTTCTATTATAATTTTTTTCTAACTTGCAGTGCGCAGATAAGACTTCGTGCGTAGTGAGCAGAAAAGTGGCCCTGCCTTCTCCTTCATTTTCGATGAGTTGGCTTGGCTCAGCTATTGACAGAATAACGATGCTGGGGGCGAGCCAGCCATGACGTAGGCGTGTGCTTGGGAAAAAACATGGTACAACTATATGAAAGGTCTGTACAACAACGCAAACCTATTGTAACAGTCAATTTACCTTTAAAAGTGGTTGGAAAGGTGGCAATATAGGTGGTTAACCACAATTGCTTTCCCTCCAGTGAAAGCAGGACGATGGGTGACATTGACAATTTGCGAGGCAGGCTATCGGCATTGCTCTCACTCAGCGTTGCTGGAAGAGGGACTATATTTTTTTGGAGGCTGCTCAGATCGAAAAATTCTGCTTACAAGATATCCACGTGCATTTGGAAGTAACCGCTGCATGTGGAAACACTACCGAGGGTGAGCTTTTCGACGAGCTATAAGAAACTGGGTCCATAAAAATCGGTTGTCAGTCCCTTTAAAGGGAAATATTACCCCACCATCCGTTTTATACACTGCTATGACTTCGTAGCTATTCTGAAAACTTCAGGGTTCATCTTATTATGAAAGTGGCTTGGCCTAATCTTTGGCCACTGTGGTGTAAATAAACCTTTCTTGGGACTATATCTCATTTGAAGTATAATATCTCCTGGAGTACACCTTGTATTTACATTTACTCCATCATAATGCAACCTGTGATCAACCCGTCATGGTGGCTTAGTGGCTGTGGTGTTGGGCTGCTAAACACGAGGTCGCAGGATCGTATCCCTGCCACTGGCGGCCGCATTTCGATGGAGGCAACATGCGAAAACACCCGTGTACTTAAATTTAAGTGCACGTTAAAGAACCCCAGGTGGTCCAAATATTCTGGAGCCCCCCACTATGGTGTGCCTCATAATCATATTGTGGTTTCGGCACGTAAAACCCCGTAATTTAATTTGAATTTTTACCTGTGATCAATAAATACAGTGAACGGTCGACTGGATGAAAGTTGGGCTTGTTTCCTATCAATGCTGTTATTTGCTTCTCAAATGTCACAATATGGTATCTGTAATGAGTTTTGATGAGTTGAGCACTTTAGCATGGCTTGTATTGTCCTCAAAATGGAGTGCTTCCAACTGTGGAAAACTTTTCTTAGATCTAGAGATTTTATGCATCCTTTAGAAAAATAGGGAAATTGGTCCTAATCTAGGGTAATTTGGTGCTGTGACATTGAAATGGTGAAATGGCTGACGTAACAGCGTGTTTTGATTTCAGTCACTTGCAAATTGTGTTTGCATTAATATTGTTATGAGCCAGTTGTCCGGCAGACAAAGATGATGCTGAAGCATAGAGCCGAAGAGACGAGGAAGAGGTGAAACTGTGGTTCGCCATCTTTGTTGTTGTTGGCCAACATTTAGTCTCCTTGTACATAGTGTGAATAAACCCCATTTTCTGTAAATCTCCCCGTAACATCTTGGTGGAGGTGCGGGGTACATCACCAGCACATCACGAAACTTCGAAGCGGAAACCTCGTGGGCCCTTCGACCATGTCGACTGAGAGGCCCGCTGCTTCAGCTTCGGCTACCACAGCACCGATTGTCTTGACTCAACTCCGGGACCCTGGCGCCTTCTCAGGCACTGACAACAAGGACGTTGAAGACTGGCTAATCGAATACGAATGCGCCAGCAAGAGCAACCGTTGGGACCCGACTCTAATGCTGGCGAACATCATTTATTACCTCGAGGGAACGGCCCGTGTTTGGTTCCGTACACACGAGGAGGAATTGACCAGTTGGGACACTTGCAAGCAAAAACTGCAGGAACTCTTTGGGAAGCCGCTTGGCCGCCAGCGAGCTGCCAAGAAGGAACTTTCGTGCCGGGCCCAAACATCTGAACCGTGCGTTGTGTACATTCAAGATGTATTAGCACTCTGTCGGCAGGTCGATGACAAGATGCTCGAAGCTGACAAGGTCAGCCACATTCTTAAAGGCATCGCAGACGATGCCTTTAATTTACTCGTGTACAAGGACTGCTCGACGGTCGACGACATTATAAGAGAGTGCCGACGCTTTGAAGAAGCAAAGAGCCGTCGTGTCTCACACAATTCGTTCGGCTTCCTAATACCGCCGCTAGCTCATCGTGTGAAGACGTCCAGCCGCCTGGTACCGAAAACTTGCGTCTTGTCCGGCGTGAGATTGAGGCTGCGTCTCCGTCGGTTCCCCCAATACGTTCTTACGACGAGTCCCGCCCGGCAGTATCTCTGATTCAAGCTGTCGTACGCGAAGAGCTGGCGAACGCAGGCATCCGTCCGATCTGTTCTGTGAGTAGCCCTACGGTTGGCAATTTATTTCGACCTCCACGCGCACAATCGACCTACATCCGATACCGCGACCCAAACCAGTGGCGCACACATGACGACAAGCCCATATGCTTTAATTGCAATGGAGTTGGTCATATTTCCCGCCATTGTCGCTATCGTCAGATTTCGTCTCCTCGTCCCGCGTACGCTTACCGCCCAGAAGACAGCCGGTTCTCGCCTTTTCATGCCCGCAATGACCTGCCGCACTGTGATGTTGCTGCTCCGACTCCACACTACGATCGCCGCTCGCCGTCCCCACAGAACCGGCGTTCTCGCTCACCGATTGCCCGTCGCTCACCGTCGCCATACCCCCGCCGTCCCTCTTCGGAAAACTGACCGGTGCAGCTCCCGGAGGTGATGCTGCATTGACCAACCGACCCGGAAATCCTCTGTTGACCCTGACCACCCGACAAAACCTTTTGGACATAGAAGTGGACGGCGTGCCTGTTTCGGCGCTCATAGACACGGGGGTGCAATTATCGGTTATGAGCGCTCGCCTTTCTCGTCGTCTCCGCAAGGTTCTGACGCCCGCGGCGTCGCCTGTCGTTCGTGTAGCCGACGGCGGCACATCTTGCGTCGTTGGGATGTGCACTGCGCGTGTGAGCTTCGCCAGTCACCAGACCTCAGTTCTATTCGCCGTTCTGCAGCAGTGTCCACATGAAGTCATCCTCGGCCACGACTTCCTGAGTACCCATTCTGCCCTCATCGACTGCTCTTCTGGCCTTCTCCATTTGGAACTTCCTTTTGTACCCGATCTCTCCACCGAGTCACAGCCGCGTTTATGTGTCGCCGAGTTTGTTCGCCTTCGACCAGCCGCCGTGACGTATGTCACACTGACCTCTGATTCCGCCATTTGTGACGGCGACTACGTCATCTCTCCTTCCCTAGACGCTCTTTTAACAAGGCAGGTAGCCCTCTCTCACTCTGTTGTGACTGTTTCTGCGAACCGGGCATGTATCCCTATTCTGAACATTGGACGGACTCCACAGTTTCTTCCCGAAGGTATCACACTTGGACATATAGCACCTTTAGACGCACACGACCCTGTGGCCCTTACTATGGATGCGCCCCTGTCTTCTGGAAGCCCTGACACTAGTACTTCATTTGATGCACATTTTGACGCCATGATCGCCCCCGACCTTTCGGCTGCTCAGTCTGACGACCTTCATCGTTTGCTAGCCGCTTACAGCGACGTTTTCGATTTTGCTTCGCCCCATCTCAGCCAGACAAAAGTTGTGACTCATCGCATTGACACCGGCAACGCCAGTCCCATCCATAGGCGTCCTTACAGAGTGTCTGCGACTGAACGGCGCGTAATTCAAACCGAAGTCGAGAAAATACTTACAAAGGACATCATCGAACCATCTACGAGTCCTTGGGCGTCCCCTGTGGTGCTTGTCAGAAAAAAAGACAACACCTGGCGGTTCTGCGTCGACTATCGCCACCTAAACAAGATTACTAAAAAGGACGTGTACCCTCTGCCGCGAATTGACGACGCCCTCGACTCTTTGCATGGGGCACAGTACTTTTCTTTTATAGACCTTCGGTCCGGCTATTGGCAAATCGCCGTTGACGAAAAAGACAGGGAGAAGACGGCCTTTATAACACCCTATGGGCTCTACCAGTTCAAAGTTATGCCATTTGGCTTGTGCAATGCCCCCGCAACATTCGAAAGAATGATGGACTCCCTTCTTCGTGGTTTCAAGTGGTCTACTTGCCTGTGCTATCTCGATGACGTAATCATTTTCTCGCCTACGTTCTCCAGTCATCTAAGTAGACTCTCGGCTATTCTGCGCATCCTTCGCAATGCAGGTCTTCAACTTAACTCTGCCAAATGCCGCTTCGGTCGCCGCGAGATCACAGTACTTGGCCATCTTGTCGATGCTACAGGTATACGGCCTGACCCTGCCAAAGTTAGCGCCGTTGCCAACTTTCTGACACCTCGCTCAACTCAGGACGTCCGTTCCTTTTTCGGCCTGTGTTCTTATTTTCGGCGGTTTGTGAAAGATTTTGCAGCACTAGCACGGCCCCTCACCTGCCTGCTTAAGAAAGACGCGACCTTTTCTTGGGGTCCTGCACAAGCGTCCGCCATCTCACAGCTGATAGGAATACTGACATCACCACCAGTGTTGGCTCACTTCGACAAATCTGCGCCCACAGAAGTCCGTACCGACGCCAGTGGCCATGGAATCGGCGCAGTTCTAGCCCAACGTCAGCATGGTCAGGACTGCGTTATTGCTTATGCCTGTCGCCTTCTTTCCTCGGCTGAGCAAAACTATTCTATCACAGAGCGAGAGTGTCTCGCTCTAGTTTGGGCCATCGCCAAGTTTCGCCCTTACCTCTACGGCCGACCCTTCACCGTTATTACTGACCACCATGCTCTATGCTGGCTGTCCTCTCTCAAAGATCCCACTGGTCGCCTTGGTCGATGGGCACTGCGACTTCAAGAATACTCGTATACCGTCGTTTACAAGTCTGGCCGCTTGCACCAGGATGCCGACTGCCTCTCCCGGTACCCAGTAGATCCACCAGAGGCTGCCCTGAGCGACTCCAGCCCGTGTGTTCTTTCCATCTCTCAACTCTTCAACATCGCTGCCGAACAACGCCATGACGAGTCTCTACGCAAGATCATCGACAAATTGCACTCCCGCGCTCCCGATCCTTCCCTCCGCCTCTTTGTACTCCAAAACGACACGTTATATCGTCGCAGTTTACTCCCTGACGGTCCTGACCTGTTGTTAGTCATCCCAGCTCACCTCTGTTCCACTGTCCCGGAGCAGCTCCACGACGCACCAACGGCGGGACATCTTGGCGTGTCACGCACATACGACCGCGCGCGCCGCCGTTTCTATTGGCCTGAGATGTCCCGCTCAGTGCGCCGTTACGTGGGCTCATGCGACCTTTGTCAGCGCCGAAAAAAGTTGACTCTGCCGCCTGCAGGACATCTTCAGCCTCTGGACATTCCTTACGAGCCTTTTCACCGCGTCGGTCTCGATTTACTTGGTCCGTTTCCCCTATCCACCTCTGGGAACAAGTGGATCGCCGTTGCCACAGATTATGCGACGCGGTTTGCCATTACGCGTGCACTTCCCACTAGCTGTGCCACCGACGTTGCAGACTTCTTGCTGCATAACGTCATACTCCAGCACGGAGCTCCTCGGCAACTACTCACTGACCGTGGCAGACAGTTCCTGTCCAGGGTGATCGATGACATTCTAAGATCCTGCGCGACGCAACATAAACTGACTACAGCCTACCATCCACAGACGAATGGCTTGACAGAACGCCTGAACCGCACCCTTACTGACATGTTGGCCATGTATGTGTCTGCCGACCACCACGACTGGGACGTTGCACTACCGTTTGTGACATTCGCGTACAACACTTCCAGGCATGAGACCGCTGGCTATTCACCGTTCTTCCTCTTATACGGTCGAAACCCTACATTGCCTATGGACACCCTGGTGCCTTCTTCTGGGTGCCCACCCACTGAATATGCTCAAGAGACCATTGCACGTGCCGACCATGCACGTCAAGTTGCTCGCACTCGATTTTCTGAGTCCCAAATCCACCAGCAGTCTCGCTACAACAGCCACCACAGGACCACCCACTTTGTCCCTGGATCGCTCGTTCTCCTGTGGTCCCCAGCACGACGCGTTGGCTTATCCGAAAAACTGCTCTTCCAGTACACCGGTCCATATCGCGTGTGCCGCCAAGTGACTGATGTCACTCATGAAATCGCTCCACTGCTGCCTTCGTCATCCTCTGCTCCTCTCCGCAAGGACATTGTACACGTTGTCCGTCTCAAGCCCTATCGTGCCCCGGACACCCCTTAATACCTTGTGTGCTAGTTTTTTTTTTCATTTTTTTTTTTCATGTATCCTTCGTTCACCTGCACCGAGTCGGTGCTTTCGCCGCCGGAGGGTAGTGTTATGAGCCAGTTGTCCGGCAGACAAAGAAGATGCTGAAGCATAGAGCCGAAGAGACGAGGAAGAGTTGAAACTGTGGTTCGCCATCTTTGTTGTTGTTGGCCAACATTTAGTCTCCTTGTACACAGTGTGAATAAACCCCATTTTCTGTAAATCTCCCCGTAACAATTTGTGAACTGATTTTATCGTACAGCAGCGTAGTGAACGCATCTCGCCCATTAAACAACAGTTTGTGGATGCCCTGGGACCTTTAACGAAGTACTGCTACTGAAATTTTGCCGTGTTTAACTCTATATGGGCTTGTTAGTGGATATGCACTCTAAATGAAATGTTCATTTCACTGGTGAAACAAACATGTGCTTTAACACCAAACTAAGGGACATGGGCGTATCTTGGCATGAGCAGAGCATGGTGCACCTGACATGCAGCACGACCATGCAGTTGTTGTGCGAGGCAGCAAAGTGCACATGCGTATACTAAAATATATCGCGAACCACCCTACGCAGAGCAGCTTGAAGTGTATAAAATGTAAGCTAAAGTTAAGTGTACTCTATTTTGACATGGTTGCCTTCTGTAAGTGAGGTGCAGGGCCCATCGTCCTGTTAACATAACTTGCACTGCGACAGCTTCTCAGCTTGAGTCCAGTGACTACACTATTTGATTGCACTGAGATGTTTCTATTTTCCTCACACATTAGAGTTACTGATAGTATGAGGGAAACTTGATACGACTGTCTAAGAATTTTTAGAGGGCGCTGCAAGTTCATGGCTATGCCGGGATAAAGGAGGTCTGGCATTTTTTTTTATTGTGCTTTGCCCAGAACATGATCACGGCTGAGCAAAGAAATGTTTTACACGTGTTGGTTCTCCTAAAATACACATTGAATTTTTGTTTGCTCATTCTTAATGTAACAAGTAAACAATAGAATGCACGCTTGGGACTGGGGCGCCATATGTGCCAACTCTCTTCTTCCTGCAAATTTATCAACATTAACATTTTTCTTCTGCAGCTTTCGATAAATGGTGAAGCCTGGGAAGTTGGTTCAACTTGCTACGTTTTGCATTAGTGAAGAATTGTTTATAATACATAAATGTAACTAAATTATATGGGTAATTGTTGCTGTCTGTCTCTAGCCTGAATAAGTTGATTGATACAAAGGAAAAAACGTTTGTGTGAGTGTGCTGTTTACATTCATACTGGCTTTAACAGTGATATCTTTGTTGTTACAGATGCGTCGATTCCTTCTTCAGTGCATTCAAGATGATGTGTGCTTTGGACTTCACCAGAAATTCATCTCGCCAGCTTCTCGGAAAGCATCCACCTGTTTGCCATTTTATTTCACATAGCAGTTTGATTTAATGTTGATTTAACAGTGTGATCTCTTGGCACATAAACCCAAGAGTAAATAAACAACTAGATTAATTGTTGTACATGCACTACATTCTTTCAATTGCAGCATCCTTAAAAAATTGATTAAACACTGTGATGGTGATGCGACAGTGTTTGCGTCAAGTGAAATTTCAAGTGCTCCTTCTGCCCTGTTTGTCTCTTGGAATCCTGAAAGAAATGAACGGGTTCTATTGCATTCACCAAGTTGTAATCATTGGGGTAAAAAAAAACAAACAAGGCAGTGCAATGTACTGGTAGAGAATGTAGTTTCATCAACGTAAACCATGGGACGGTATTGCACCTGTTTTCACAGATCTGCTAACACAGTGCATGAGGGTGTGGCAGTGTGGCTGAGAAAAACTTATTTCTATATAAGTTATCTCCAGCACTCTGCAGCAGCGTTTGCTTTCACTGCATCGGGAAACGAATTATAGTGAACTATGTTTACAGTGCCACCCTCAAACAAACATTCCCTTCCTTAATGCAAAAAAATGTGGCTTTATTCTCTTCCATCGTCAAATATAGTGTCCTTCTCACGTCTAGGAATGTTTCTTGTTTTTGTGTTCTTATGTCTTGTTTACTTCTTTTACATATTTTTTCATGTGTTTATCAGTCGGTGCTTTTGTTGTGTTGCATGGTAAAAGTACTGTGATACGAAAATTGTACGTAGTACTCAAGTGAGTGCATTGTGCAGTATTACACAATATACTTTGAGTGTTTAGGCAAATCAAAGGGGCCTGCTGATTTGTATCTCTATGTATAGCCAGCCTGGAGGTTGTATCCATTCAGGATGGTGAGTTATGTATAGTTACACAGTTGTTGGTTTATTCAGCTTCAGAGCTGTATATGTGGTAGTGTTTGTGACGGAAACAGAAGTTGGTGAATAGGTCACCTTCTCCACTGTACTAGTTGCATTTTGTTTTCATACAATCACTTCTAAAACGATCATAAAAAAAAGTTAGCAGTGCAGTGATACGGAAAAGAATCCTTTGTTGAACAATAATGGAAAGTTGGGCGAGTTGGTATGGTAACATATTTCTAGTTTATAGCATGAAGGGACACAGACAAAAACTAGTGCTCAACTTATCTGCTCCTAGTCTTCGTCTGTGTCCCTTCGTGCTTATAACTCGAAATTCTTTGCTGTATGCACAGAAATGCGACTCTCTTCTCCTCCATAAGCAAACTTGGCACCATTCTAACTTGTATAAATGCTGTTTATTATTTTTTCCCGTTCATTTGTTGCTCATTTTCTTTCATGATTTTTTGCACTAATGTTCGTATTTAATTTTATATGCTTCATGTGTTCGCATTTCACCTAATCCTTTTTGTTGTGCTGCATTCTTGAAGTCCTTTTATGCCAGAAAACATGTAATTCTTAGTTTATTATCCCAGTGTACAATGTAGTGCTACCTATACAAAGTTATTTGACTATTTAGGCATAACATCAAAATTGCATACCAAATCCGACTTTTATTATACCCAGCAGGGGTTTGTATGTATTCAGGTTAGTAATATATGTTTGGAGAGATAGGAACTGGTGTGAGACATCTACTGTATTGGGGTACTTTTGCTATAACAATAATGTGTGTGTTGGGTTATAGCATGCGTGTTTGGCTATCACATATATTGCCTACAGTTGTGGCAATCCTCTTTGTTTGCGAGGTCTAGCACTTTAGTCGAGAGAAGTGTTTTCATTTGCATCTCCTTCCTATGTTGCCTGCGGCTTTGCAGGTTCCTTGCCTTTGGGTTCCCAAGAGCAGTACCGGTCGCTTGTGTGTGCGAATGGCTTGCAGCATTTCTGCGAGCTCTGCCCTTACAAGACCAAGCAAAAGACACACATGATGGCTCACCTGCGCACACACTCAGGGGAACGCCCGTTCAAGTGCCACCTCTGCCCGAAAGTGTTCATTGCGAGTTTCAACCTCAAACAACATGTGCGCAGCCACACAGGAGACCGCCCCTATCCCTGCCACCTGTGCCCGGTAGCATTCACTCAGAGTTCGCACCTGACACGCCATCTGCGCTGCCACACGGGAAAGCGTGCCTTTTCCTGTGTGGACTGTGGTGCATCCTTTTCACAGATACGCCATCTGTCCAGCCACATGTCCTGTCACTCAGGGAAGAAGCCCTAATGGTCAGGGGCTTGCAGTTTTCTTTTTATTTTTTTAGATCATTCAATTTGTTTGTGGCAGTAGGTCACCTCTAAAGTGCATCGAGAGGTTTCTGGGTCTTTCAACTACAAAGTTTCCTGTAGTGTTACCTAGAGGATAGTTGACTCCACTGTCTATGAGGATTTCTTGAAGACTGCCTTCATGTGACTTCACTGCTATGCCAGCTTATCAGAGGTTTGGCTTATCTTGAATGTGGACTGACCGAATATGGGTTCATCACTGTGGAAATAAGCTTCTTGAAATTTCGCATAATATACAAAGCTTTCAAAGAAACCATAAACATTTGATTTCAGGGCACAGTAGTATGTGTCCAGTTATGGTTCTTGTAAATTTCTCAGTACATCAGTGGTGCAGTTTGCATTTAATTTATTTGTGCTTTCTAGCTCCAGTGCTTATGCTTTAATGACTTATGTGCAAACTTAATAATACAACAAGACTACCATGTTGCACACTGGTTTATTACAGATTATACCATATTGGTAACTCTTATATCCTCAAGCTGAAATGCATAGCTCATGCAGAGTTTGTTCTCAAGCTTAAATGTACAGCATTGGACTTATGGTTGAGCATAAGCAAACCCCATAACACTTGTTGACAGTTTTGAACCAAGGCAACGGAGAGCAAATGGCCACTGGTGCTCTTTAGAAGCCATCAGGGATGCATATCTTCCAGAAGCAGTGTGACTATCTCGATCACTTCTGAGGGTATCATGTCTGAAAAGCCTAATGCCACGCCCTCTACAAGTAAAAAATTGTATGCATGTAAAATATTTACGTTCTTGTGCTTTGTACAAACACACATGTACACATGTATCTACACTTGTGCTTTGCGTGCAAACAAAAAAACTCCGTTTGGGTAAGCGCAGTTAAAATATTCCATTAGTGAACCCCGTAACACTGGTTGACATTTGCACCCCAAGGCAACGATGAGTAAGTGGGCACTCTTTAGACGTCGTCAGTGATATTTTGCATTGTCATGTGGTGATATAAGCAAAGCCTATATGTAGTATTGAAATGATGCGATCGGTGTTGCCTCTAGTGAGTATCAGCTGCCGAGATATTCGGACATGTGGGCCAATAAACAAGGTGGCATGCAGGGTTACTGGTGGCAAATGGTTCACGTGAATTAATGACATTGTCACGTTTCTCGCAGATCTACTAGAATATACACAAAGGTTTTTATAAGGTCATGGTATCATGTTACGGTGATCAATCAGACCGTGGCACAACGGCCAGTCACCAGAGCTATTAATACTCTATTGGGCGAGCCTGTGGTGACAAAAACAAATTACACTTAAGGCAGAACAATAGTGACGAGTAAAGGCGTTAAACGCCGAAATCTTATCTGCGGGTCAGGTGCGTCGGCTATTTATATGTGAGTCGGCGAATGTTCCAACGTAATCGCTAGTGCTCACGCACCTTCCAGAAAGTACAACACTGTTCACATCGCGCATACAGTCTGATTACACAAGGTGTGGCAACGCCATGCCCGCCATAAGTAAAACATTGGGTGCAAGCAAAATGTTTTTTTCTTCTGGCTTCTCACTCAGTGGAAGGAACGCAGCAACAGGCGCAGAAGAATGGATGACGTGCATTGCACTGTGGTCATCAGTGTCCCATTTATTCACATGTGCTTTGTACAAATGCAAAATTAAAGTATGAGACCTTAAGCCTACCTTGTTTTGCGCATTTTATAAGTTTTGAAGCAATTGATCCAACACATTGAAAATGGAGTAGGAATCTTTTTTAAAGCATGTGCTGTAGCCAGTGTGCACACAAGAGCACCTGCGAGTGTAATGTTAGTAGTGTACTTATTCAGCAGTAGTGTGTCAATTATGTTTTGGCACAGAGAATTATTCCCCTGCTCTGTGAGGTATATGCATGCAAAGGGAAACTTTTTGTTTGTAGTGCCAGAGCTTGCAGTTGCTTCTTAAGAATTTGAGCAATGTTGTAGTTAATGATCTTGGATGACTTTAGCGTCGTTAATGTTGTTACGAAACTGCGCGCAATGGGACAAAGATGACGTTGACCATTTCGGTGAAGACGACGACGATTTGAAGAGATTGTGTTTCCGCCATCTTGGCAGTGCTACAGCACTGCTGTAGATATTTTGTAAATATATTTTCAGTTATATTGTTTCCCGTGACATTTTCGTGGAAGTGCTGGGTACTACTCAAGACGGAACTCCATAGCGGACGTGTCCTGGCAAGTTCCACCATGTCAACAGGCGGGGATATTGCATCAACCGCAACGCCAGCACCAAAACCAGTTATCTTGATCCAACCCCGCGACCCAGGATCTTTTTGCGGCACCGACAACGTCGACGTTGATGACTGGATCAGGAGTTACGAGCACGTCGCAACCAACTATCGGTGGGACTCGACAGTGACACTAGCTAATGTCGGTTTCAACCTCAGTGGGACAGCGCGCGTCTGGTTTGGCACTCACGAAACGGAGCTGGGACCAGCTGGGATCTATGTAAGTAGAAGCTTCATGACCAATTTGGCAAACCAATTGGCCGCCAGAGCGCCGCTTCGAAGGATCTCTCCTGTCGCGCCCAATCTGCCACTGAGTCGTACGTGTCGTACATCCTCGACGTTATCGCCCTTTGCCGCCGAGTTGATGCCACCATGACCGAGGCAGACAAAGTAAAGTCACGTCCTGAAAGGCATTGCTGATGATGCTTTCAACTTGCTGGTCTTTAAGGACTGCGCGACCGTTGAAGACATTATCAAAGAATGCCGGCGTTTTGAGGCACTGAAGAGTCTCCACATCGCCCAACAATTCATGCGGCTTCCAAACACGGCCGCTACATCGTTCTGCGCGGACGTTCAGCCGCCCAATCAGCAACCAACCACCGATAGCCTTGTCCGCATCGTGAGTTGTGAAATTGAGGCGGCGTCACCACCTTACTATTTCGCACGCCCTTCCGATGACTCCCGACCGACAGTCTCTTTAATCCAAGCCGTCGTGAGGGAAGAGCTGGCTAACGCAGGACTCCAGCCTGTTGCATCCCTGCCTCACCCTTTGGTCAGTTCTGTTGTGCCTTCTTACAGAAATACGACAATGTTGCGCCGCTATCGTGATCCGGCCCAGTGGAGAACCCAGGACGATAAGCCTATATGTTTTCATTGCCACGGCGTTGGACATATTTCCCGTCACTGCCGGTATCGCCAACCTTCCTCCCCTCGCTCATTTTTTGACATTTCCCGCAACGACAATCGACTCCTGCAGTTTCGCGCTCGTAACAACTCGCCGCTCCAAGACGCTCCTGTACCAACCTGCAGCTCCAGCCTTTCACCTTCTCTGCACGATCGTCGTTCCCGGTCCCCTCTGCCAGGCCACTATTCATCGCCGCACCCCTCTGGCCGCTCTTCCCTGGAAAACGGAGCAATGCAGCTCCCGGAGGTGACACTGCATTGGACCCACGACCTGAAAAGCCTCTTTTAACCTTGCCCACGCACGAGATCCAACTTGCCGTAGATGTGGATGACCTACCCGTTATTGGCCTAATCGACACCAATGCACATATTTGTATCATGAACTCTAAACTTCGTGAACGCTTACACAAAGTGCTCACACCTGCAGAGTCCTGCGTTGTGCGTGTCGCTGACGGTGCAACTCCAGCCGTGCTTGGAATGTGCACCGCACGTGTGAGCGTCGCTGGCCGCCACACGTCCATGTTTCATGTTCTTCGCCACTGCCCTCATGACGTAATGCTTGGACTTGATTTCTTGACTTACCACTCCGCTGTAATTGACTGCTCGGCCGGTGTTGTTGAACTTGACTTCCCCGCTTCACTAGACGCTCTAGATGTAGTCCAGAGCCAGCTCTCTTGTGCCGAGTTTGTTCGTTTGCTGCCCCAAGCACTCACCTGTATTGTCGCTGTACCTTGCCCCAGTGTACCGGATGGTGACTATGTGGTTACTCGATCTACCAGTGTCCTTTTGTCGCACAACATTTCCTTTCACCACACTGTTGAGACTGTTGCGACAAACCAGACTTGCTTGCCCCTCTTGAACTTCGGACTCTCTTGAGTTCTTCCCCAAGGCATAGTTTTGGTCACCCTGTCACCATCAGATGAGTGCCAGATTTCATCACTGTCACCTGATCCTACGTCAGCAATTTTGTTCGCCGACCCGCCTACTTCTCCTTCGGTACAGAGCGCTATCACAAAGATGATTGCCCCAGACCTTCTGCCTTCCCAAGTCGACGACCTCCGTCATTTGCTCGTCACATACTCCGACATCTTCGACTTTGACGGCTGTTCCTTAGGTCAAACCTCTCTCGTCAAACATCACATACATACTGGCGATGCGCCTCCGATTCACCGGCGACCTTATCGCGTGTCACCATCTGAGCGCCAAGTTATTCAGCTAGAGGTTGACAAAATGCTCTCAAAACTCATTATTGAGCCGTCCGCGAGTCCATGGGCTTCCCCTGTTGTCTTAGTTATAAATAAAGACAACAGTTGGTGATTTTGCATTGATTATCGGCATCTCAATAAGATCACCAAGAAGGATGTGTATCCTCTTCCACGAATTGATGACGCTCTGGATTGCCTTCACAGCGCGACTTATTTTTCATCCATCGACCTGCACTCTGGCTACTGGCAGATCGCCGTGGACAACAGGGACCGTGAAAAGACAGCATTTGTTACAGCTGACAGCCTATATCAGTTCAAAGTTATGCCATTTGGCTTGTGCAATGACCCGGCCACATTCGAGCTAATGATGGACACGCTGTTGCACAGCTTTAAATGGTCTATCTGCCTGTGCTACCTGGACGACGTGATCGTGTTCTCCCCGACATTTGCCACACACCTCACACGTCTTTCATCCATCCTGTCGGTGTTTCGTGCAGCTGGGCTACAACTTAATTCTTCGAAATGCCACTTCGGTCGCCGCCAAATTACCATCCTCGGGCATCTCGTCGATTCAACTGTCGTCCGTCCCGACCCCGCCAAGGTTCGTGCTGTCATTGAGTTCCCTGTACCAACTTGTGCCAAGGATGTTCGGAGCTTTGTGGGCTTGTGCTCGTATTTCCGACGATTTGTCAGAAACTTTGCACACATAGCCCGTCCACTAGCAGATCTTCTCAGGAAAGACGCTCCATTTTTGTGGATTTCGCTCAAGCCACAGCCTTTTCACACCTTAACACGCTACTCACTACCCCGCTGATTCTTGCCCACATTGATCCCAATGCTCCAACTGAAGTACGCACAGACTCAAGTGGCTATGGCATTGGTGCTGTTTTAGCCCAATGCCAACGTGGTTGTGATCGAGTTATTGCGTACGCCAGCCGGCTTCTTTTCCCTGCCGAGTGCAATTATTACATTACCAGGCGCGAGTGCTCGCTCTCGTTTGGGCAGTTAGCAAATTTCGCCCCTACTTATATGGGCGGCCCTTTACTGTTACCACTGACCACCACGCTGTGTGCTGGCTTTCGAGCCTCAAGGACCCAACTGGGTGTCTAGGTCGCTGGGCTCTACGTCTCCAGGAATTCACGTACACTGTGGTGTACAAATCTGGCCGACTACACCAGGATGCCGACGGCTTGTCTCGGCACCCCGTTGATGCCCCGAAGCTACCACAGAGGATACACCACCTGGCCTTTTCTTGCTCTTCGCTTTCAGCCACATTGGTGACGAGCAACGGCGGGACACGTCTCTAAATGATCTCATCAACGGCCTGCAGTCTGGTTCGTCGGACCGGTCACTTCGCCTGTTTGTCATTGTAAATGGCACATTATATCGTCGTAACATGCACCCCGAGGGACAGGAACTACTACTCGTTGTTCCCGCACACCTTCGGGCGACCGTACTCGAGCAACTGCATGATGTCCCAACAGCCGGCCACCTTGGTGTTTCCAGGACGTATGACCGTGTATGGCGGCGATTTTTCTGTCCCGGTCTCTACCGTTCAATTCAATGTTATGTCACTGCATGCGCGTCGCGCCAACGCCGGAAGAGGCCATCTCTTCCTCCAGCTGGGCTCCTCCAGCCTATTGAGATACCCGCCGAGCCATTTTCTCGTGTTGGCCTCGACCTTCTCGGCCCCTTCCCTCCCTCCACCGCTGGCAATAAATGGATTGCCGTTGCTACGGATTATGCGACCCGTTACGCTATCACAAGACCTCTCCCAACCAGTTGCACTACAGACGTCGCTGACTTCTTGATGCAAGACGTAATTTTACATCACGGTGCTCCTCGTCAGCTTCTCACCGACCGGGGTTGCTACTTCTTATCTAAAGTCATTGAAGACTTACTTCGTTCTTGTGCCACCAAACACAAACTTACGACTGCGTACCACCCCCCAAACGAACGGTCTTACTGAACGTTTGAATCGCACTATCACTGATATGCTCTCTATGTATGTTTCGTCTGATCACCATCACTGGGACACTGCGCTACCTTTTGTCAGCTTTGTGTATAACTCCTCACGCCATGACACCGCCGGCTACTCTCCCTTTTATCTTCTATACTGACGAGAACCAACGCTCCCTTTTGACACACACTTTTCGACCCCTGCCGCACTGCCTGCTGAATACGCGCACGACGCCATTGCTGCAGCAGAAAAGGCACGTCACATTGCCCATCTTCGCCTCTCTGCGTCGCAGTCACGGCAGAAGTTGGTGTACAACGCCCACCACCGGGATGCCCGCTTCAGTGCTGGTGATCTTGTCCTTGTCTGGTCCCCGTCTCGGCGCATTGGCTTTTCCGAAAAACTACTTTGGAGATACTCTGGCCCCTATCGCGTTCTGCGACAATTGACAGATGTCACTTACGGAATAGCCCCGCCCGATCCTACCACGTCTTCTGCTTCCTCAGACGTCGTGCACGTGGCCTGCCTCAAGCCATACCTCGCGCCCACATCCCTGTCTTAGGTGCCGGGTCGGCGCTTTTCCGGCTGGAGGTTAATGTTACGAGACTGCGCGCAATGAGACACAGATGACGTTGACCATTTAGGTGAAGATGACAATTTGAAGAGATTGTGTTTCCGCCATCTTGGCAGTGCTACAGCTCGCTGTAGATGTTTTGTAAATATATTTTCAATTATACCATTTCCCATAACAATATAATGCTGTCGATGTGATGAGGCAGTTTGCACAAGTCATTGCATTTGACAGCTTTCCAACATTTGCACTATACAGGTGGGGTACCCAAACAGGGTTCCACAAACTGCAACCTAAGGTAGCGCGAGCATACGGAACGATTTCGACCCCATTTAATTTTTTCCCATTCACTCCTACGGTTCATCAATTTGGAGTGGAAATGTTGTATTCCATTTTTGATTTAATCAAGCCATTGCACGCCACTTCCGCAGCTTATTATTCTATGAGCAGTGAGTGACGCAGGTGGCAGTGGCGTGCAAGATTCAATGTGCGACTTGCTAGACTACAGTGGCCGCTCTGATCGCTGTTAATTTGTGCCCGCAAGCACATTTTGTAACATTAGCGGGAATTGTCTGAGAAGTTTCGCAAGTTTGAGTCACTTCCGAATTTAGCAACATCTGCCTGGTGGACTGTGCCGACAGCTGATGTACACGCAGGCCACGTCCACGTTTGTGGAGCGCAGGTTCGATACAGGCCAGCTTCCTGCTGCACTGTGTCACTTCCATAATAAAAACTCGCGACAAGTGTTTAGATGCGCGTGAGTGGCACAGCCACAGGCTGGGTGATGTGGCCAATTAGGCTTTGTGATTGGTATATCAAAGATCATTTCACATGGGGTGGACTTGTGGCAGTTGTTTGCAAAAAAATAATAATTATAATAAATAAGTAGGCTCTAGTGTGTTTGTTATGGCGCGCAGTGCCTGGGGCGGTAGCGAGGGAGGATGGAAGAAGCCGTATGGTTGGCATACCTTGCATGGAGGAGCGTTGAAAAAAAAATCTTGTCCATGTGTTATCGTGAATTACTCATTCAGAGAAATGGCCTTTGAGACTAAAGATAACACGTTGAACCGTAAATGATGGAGGCAACACAGAACATGCATCTGCGTGTTGTCTTTGTGTCACTATCCTCTGCCTAGTGTAATTAACTGACCTGAACGCGAAAGTGCTGTGTAGCTCTAAGCAGCGGTGTAGGACGAAAATGTTCCTGGAAAGAATATTTCTGCAGATATTGTCCACGAATGAAATGGCCATGGAGAAAACAATTTGTAGGGAAAATGACCTGGAAAGAAAAATTTACTACTCGAAAAACCCGTTTCGAAATAAGAAGCAGTAAATTAGCAAATTTTTCACAATGTTTATTTTTTATTTATTTTATTTACAAATACCTTACAGGCCTCAGCAGAGGCATTGTGTAAGGGGAGTCAAATACATAAGTTTATACAAATTAAGATAACAATAAATAAACATAACTGCAAGATAGAGGTAAGTACAAAACTAGTGGTCAGATATATTATATTACAAGATATTGCAGCTCGGAAAAAATGATATCGAGTACAAAATGACAGCTGCGCATCATGGAACACAGTAAGCAAAACGCACAAACGTTTATACATACGCAAAAAAATTGTATGGATCACGAGAACAAGCAGATAGCATATGCTGAGTGTTATCAATGAATTGTTTGAGCAGATGTTCGCGAAAGATGTTGTGATTGTGGTGCAGGACGATGCAGTCCGGAATATCGTTCCACAGGCGGATGACGCGCGGGAGTAGCGAGAAGTTAAAAGCTTGTGTTGGTGCCGTAAATATGGGTGTAGTTTTTCTTATTATGTAATCGTTGCGATAAGTAAGAGGGACGTTGTAATTGTGCTAGGGTTGACCGAGTGCACGGGCGTATTTATGAGAGATAGATAAAAGGGCAATGGCTCAGTGGATTTTTCACGGGTGGAGTGAAAATTCGTGCTTCAACTGGGTTACACTGCACTGATAATTGCAATTCCGCGAAATAAAACGACATGCTCTGTTCTGGATAGCTTCTAGCTTGCCTATTATGTATTTTTGACGAGGTAACCAGATGGATGAAGCATACTCTAACTGCGGTCTGGCAGATGTTATATAGGCTTGTTTACGCGCGTGAGGGGTGGTGCTTTGTAGGTTGCAGTGAAAAAACCCTAATGATCTGGAAGCATTAGCAAAAATGGAGGTTATGTGATCAACTCAAGAAACATTTGGTGTGAGGTGGATGCCTAAGTACTTATACCGTGTGGTTCTATCCAATGTATTGTTATAATGTTGTAAGCCTAATGCGAATGAGCTGATTTTTGGGTAAAAGAGATTGTGGTTCATTTGGAAATGTTGAAAGCCATTAGCCATGTTTTACACCAATCATTAATGCCATCTGGGTCACTTTGGAGTAAAGGGTGCTGGTCAGTACTTTTTATTGAACGATAAACAATGCAGTTGTCAGCAAATATGCCTATACAAGATGAGATGTTATTTGGCTGATGTAAATTGCATTGATGTAAATTAATAAGAGTAATGGACCGAGGACGCTTCCTTGCGGCACACCTGATGTGACGTCGGAGGGAGGAGAGTAGTAATTGTTAACAATAGTCAACTGCTGGCGTTTGGAAAGAAAGTCACAGACCCATGACAAGGTTAGCAAATCTAATTTGAGCGCAGAAAGCTTAGATATTAGTCAACAGTGTGCTACACGATCAAATGCTTTAGCAATGTGCAGGAATATGCAGTCGGTTTCTAAGGTAATGTTCATGTTATAATGTAGGTTAGTAGGGAAGTCAAATAATTGCAACTCACGGGAAAAGCCTTTTCTAAATCCATGCTGTTTGGGGAATAAATAATTATTTGATTCCAGATGCTTGTATATATGGGATGCGATAATGTGTTTAAGCATTTTGCAGGAGATGCATGTTAGTGAGAGGGGGGATAATTTTCGCGCGAATGTTTATTGCTACTTTTGAACACCGGTACCACCTTTCCTATTTCCCAGTGAGTGGGGAGCTCACTTGATGATAACCGCTGCCTATAGATATTAACTAAGATGATGCTGGAAACGGAAATATTTTTTAAATTAATTTTGAAATAATTTTGTTGGCACCGGAGGTAGAGGATACTTTAAGGTTATTTATTAGATATGCAATAACAACAAGTGTAATGGTAACTAGCGCCATGTAGCGGTAATCAAAATCAGGTACGTAAGGGATGTTAGAATAGACCCATCCCACCGACCAATCTGCGCATGCGCTGGTTTTCCGGAAGTAGCACTGCCACCATCTTGGTTGTAGTCAACTGGTCACACCACAGCACCACCGCAGTACAGCCACTGTAACCACAGTCCGCGCTCGTTGAGTACTGCGCACGAGCTTGCCAGACATTTCTGCAACTCCACCTCCGAGAAGCATTCGTTAGGTATCTTAATAAGTTACATCGGCTGTTCAATGTAGCATGCGAGGCGAACGTTGAAAAGTGCCTGCTGCTCTTTCATTTCGGTTGTTATCCGCCGATTACTCGTTGAGTATCGTATTTGTTCGAGTTTTGTATGTAGTACATGCTGATGTACGCGGTCGTTTTGCGTTACTATTTTTGCACACGTACATCTTGGTGACTGCAACATTATGTTTGCTAAGCGACGTACATAATAGGATTTGTATACCAGTTTGAGACAGGTTTGAAATGTGGCGCCGAAACTTTTGTGCCCTAATGATACTTACCTACAGGGGTTTCGCGCACGACTTGCAGACTTCGGTAACAGCGATATCTAGAAGTTCTTGGGTAAGCTATAGGCGGCGTTTTTAACATAAAAACGCTGATAGCCAATCATCGCCAAGTCATCGATAGCCAATCAATAGCTAATCGATCAATAATCAATAAATTCCGGAAAATGCTGGGCATAACTTGGTAGTGCTTAGCCTAGCCCAAATGCGTGGCCAATACCTTGCGATAGCCAAGCAATAGCTAATCTATAAAAAATCAATAAATTTGGGAAAATGCTGGGGATGACTTGGGAGTGCTTAGCTTAGCCCAAATACGTGGCCAATACCTTGCGAACGCCAATCAATAGCTAATCGATAATCGACCAATAATGAATAAATTCCGAAAATGCTGGGGATGAATTTGGTAATGCTTAGCCTAGCCCAAATACGTGGTAAATTACCTGGCGATAGTCAATCGATGGGCAATCAATAGCTAATTGAAAATCGATCAATAATCAATAAAATTTTAGAAATGCGGGGAATGACTTGGTAGTCCTTAGCCTAGCCCAAATACGTGGCCAATAGCTTGCGATAGCCAATCAATAGCTAATCGATGATCAACAAATAATCTATAAATTTCAGGAAATCTAAGTGCACGGGTGTTTTCGCATTTTGCCCCCATCTAAATGCGGCCGCTATTCGTACCCGTATTTCTTCTCGCGCTGTGTATTACCAGTACCAACTATTAATCCGTTGGATCCACGTCTCTCGAAGCTTTCGCTCTTTAGAAAACACATAGAATCCGAAGCCTTTGTCCCTTGTGTGGTTGTTGTAGCACCCAGGAACGCAGCAGGTAAATCCTCCCATCACACGATGGCTCTTTACACGAACCATAAAAAGTTCCAAAAAGCGTTCGGAAACAGGACGCACAGGAACTCCGGGCGGCTGGAGCGGCCGGATGACTACAAGTACCAGCATGCACCGCGGCAGCGGTGGCGTCGTGAAACTGGCTGGTGGGATCGGTCTATTGTCTTCTTTAGTGAAAACGCATGTGAAATACAAGTTAAATGCTATCGGACTTTCAGCGATGGAGTATGGGGTGTTCTTGTCATTTATTAAAACATCATTGCTCACACTTTTCTAACGTATTCTGCAGTAGTGCAGAAAGGTCTTCTGAAAAGTATTTATCTTTTGCATCACAAAGAGCAGGATAGTATGATTTCAGGTAGTTTTTATATTTATCCCACGCACATGGCGTACTCTTGCGCTTTGCGGTTATATACAGTGCTTTTGTTTTAAATGCAAAGCATTTCTTGGCGAATATTTCCTACTTTAACAGTATCTATCTATTTATCTATCTAGCCGCCTACGTCTTTGTGCTCTCATCGGCGTTTCGTTAACTTGGTATTTACCAAAATTGGCGTACTATGACAAGAGTATATGACAAACATAAATATGTCATGACATGCGTGTCATGTAGGTCATGAAACAGCCACCTACAAGTCTTGGTGCTCTCATGGTCATTTCGTGAACTTGGCCGGTACCAAAATTGGCATAGTATGACAGGAGTGTATGAGGAACACAAATGATAAGTCATGACATACATGTCCGGACATGCGTGTCATGTAAGCCATGACAATAACCCAGCGAAACAATATTAACACTCAAAAGCCACTGAAATGGGTTCTGACGTGGGTACTAAGTGAAGAAATCACTAAAGGATGATGGTAGAAGTCATAGTCATGACCATGACGGAGCAAAAATTACAATGACATAGTGAAAAAAGATCAACACTCAGAAACCATTTAAATGGGTTCTGACGTGGGTACTAAGTGAAGGAAAAGGCTAAAGGTCAATGGTTGAAGTCATAGTCATAAGCATGGCTAAGGCTTTCGCCTTAAGGTCTCCTAGGCTTTGCTAAAAGAACTCCTAAGGAGTCATGATGTGAATGCTATGACATTCATGCCATGTAGGTCATGAAAAAGCCGCCTACGTCTTGGTGCTCTTGTAGGACGGCTGTGACGACCAGCGTGGCTGGCTTCTAGAACAACACTGCGCGTGCAGAGCTTTCGCCCCGAGCACGCACTGCGCTTCTTTATTTTTCACTTCGACAGCCGGCACCAAGGCACCGGCTGAGAGCGCCGACCATCGACGAGGTACTATTTCACGTCCTGCCACTTAATCTCCAGCTCCGCTTCGGCGTTCCATCGCCTGGCCCGCGCCCCTACGACGAGCTGCGGCAGTCTGTCGTAGACTTCTACGGCTCTGCCTACCATCCTTTTCCAGAGGTTGAACGCACAGTGCGCGACTCTGTGCCAACGCCCTCTCAGCCAGCAGCAGACGCTGTGATGTTATTGGGTGCAGGATCACTCCAGAAAGAGATAGAAGCAGCACGCGGAAACACAAACACACATCAGACGTATATTGGACACACGTAATACATTAAAACAGCACATATACAACAGTTCCCCAAAATATGTTCTAGAAGATATACAGCTAATATAGATTAGTCAAAAGGTAGTCGGCCTACAGTTCATATAGAAGTAGTTGCCGCCATGTCGGAGACGTCGGGGAACCGGTCTCGGACAGCAGTGTCGGACAGCTGGTTGGACAGCAGGGTCTAACTACAGGGTCAGATCGCCTCGTGGAGCTCAGGTGGCTCTGCGCCACAGTCGATGTACCGGAGCCTCCGCGTGCCCGGTTACCCGATGGCGGGGTTTATGTTCCGGAGAACACTGCGGCAGCCCACCAGGTCACGTCCACAGCTGGCGAGGTAGCCCCGTGGCCGCCCACCCGAACGCTCGATCAGCCAGGCTCAGGACCGCCAGCCCTCCTGGACCAGTTGCCCAGCGGAAGAACTAGACGAGGTAACCCTGTGACCGCTCACCCGAACACTCGAACAGCCAGGCTCAGGACCGCCAGCCCAGCGGAAGACCTTGACGAGGTGGCCTCTCAGCTGGTGCTAGCTTTGATTGGGGTGCAGACGTAGTGACGCGGGTGGCGATAGCTCCTATGGGCCGGACGCCCAGCGAGGAAGCCCTGTGCCGTCGAACGCCGAACCTCACGCACTGCTCACGCCACGGCCACGCTCTCTCGAGCCACGCTTTTTGAGGCGCCACTGTCGATGTTCACCAATCGGTGTCGATGATGATGATGACGACCTTAACGTACATACCCACTCATGGGTATTGGCCAAGAGTCGTCGTCCTCTTCGCCACCGCACGGCACACTGTCTTCATATGTTTGTGTTTGCCACTCCCGCGTGCAATATATTATGACAGACGCGTCTCCTTCAATGCCCGTTAACCACCATCAGGCAAGCCTTCCTCCCTCGTCTTGCCCCGATACCGTCTCGGCGACAACCCAATGCGCTACCGCACAGTCCCCGGCCTCCGGCTCTCTCCAGGGGTCTCTTAAGTGCGAGTATGCGCACGATGTCCTCGACATGACCATGATAGCGGCCACGTCATCGCCTTGCTTCCCAGCACCGAAGACACGCGACAATGGTGCCATCGCTGACCCTACACCGGCTCATGGGCCGCACGCCCTTGGGTCTAGCGCCAACGACGTCGCTCCTGTCCTTCAGCCTTCTACCAAACATTCACCAGATTTGTTCATGCTGCCGTATGAGCGAGCCTCTGAGTCAGCGCACGAGCCTTGCCCCGTGCCGACTCCGCTGCCTCCGACCGTGTCCGCTGTCGCTACACCGCGGCACCTACCAGCCAGCGAGAGCGACGCAGCAGCAGTGACCTTCTTCCCTGCCCTGCGCTCCTCGTCCTCTCCTTCGGTCAACTTGCCGCTGGGCATTTCTAGCGACTACTCTGACAAGTCGGAGGTTGCAGGCTGTGCACAATCGGCGCGCGACGAGGATGCGTCAGATGGACTGCCACCACCATCTCGCGACGCAAGTCTCGATGGTGTCTAGCACCCACCACCTGATCCTCTCCTTCACGTCTTGGCCACGTTGGCGCTTGCCAAGCAACATGACCAGGCAGCTGCTGCCCCGGCTCTACCAGATCTTCGTCAGCCTACGAGGGTGCCGTCATTGAGCGTTGCCCAACAACGACGTCCTCATCGTCTGGAGCGCCACTCGACTCCAATGCCGTTGACCGCGGCAACACCCAGGCTCCGGCAGGCACGTGCCGGACTCTGTTCACATGACTCGGACGGTGTCGTGCGCGGAGGCTTGCACCTTGCGACATCTACCGCGGGTCGGGCAAGACCGGACAAGCGGGTCCACAAGCTGCATCCACCACAGCTCACGCATCTGCGAGCACATGACGATCGAGCTTGCAGCCGGTCGTGCCAACCTATGACAGCGCCCGGTCCCCGTTCGTTTCGCCAGTGTGCCGTGCGTCCGCACCGCCACTCGCAGCCTCGTCCACCGGAGGGACTTCGCTAGTCCCCTTCACCTCCAACGGACTCGCTACTTAGACTGACCCCGGACTCTTTTGACGCTTGCTCCTGGCACTTAATTTATCGCCGTTTCGTCTGGGCGGGGGGCCCTGTAGCGCCCACCAACGCCGCAGCGCGGAACGCTTTGGTTGGCGCTCTCAGCCGGTGCCTTGGCGCCGGCTGTTGAAGTGAAAAATAAAGAAGTGCAGCGCGTGCTCGGGGCGCAAGCTCGGCACGCGCAGTGTCGTTCCAAAAGCCAGCCACGCTGGTCGTCGCAGCCGCTGCTCCGCTAGCCGCCTTCGCCTTCTGATCAGGGACGACGGCACGGCTCGTACAGCCGCCGTCACGTCCCTCCTACACTCTCATGGTCGTTTCGTTAACTTGGTTGGCTCCCTGCACACTGCTTCGCATAACATCAATTCGCACAGGGCGTGAGATCTGGCGGCCTTTTTGTTCGCATACGCTGATGCTTTGTTGTAAACTAAAGGTTAGTTTTATTATTAGATATGGTGATAAGTGGGACTTGCTTGGATATTAATTCTGTGAGCTTAGCTTTAAAAAGAACCCAGTTACTCTCTACTGACCGGTGGTGAAAGAAGGGTTTCAGGATGTTATCAGAAAACACTTGAAATTTGGCATTGATTCGATTGTGATCGGCTCTGTTATACTCGCGAATCTGTTTTCTTTTGACACCAGTGAACAGAAGCGGAATGTTCATTGTCTTTTAAAGCAAAT
Organism: Dermacentor silvarum; assembly: GCF_013339745.2. Lineage (NCBI taxonomy): Eukaryota > Metazoa > Arthropoda > Arachnida > Ixodida > Ixodidae > Dermacentor > Dermacentor silvarum. The sequence continues at coordinate 150,025,811 of NC_051163.1, read as the reverse complement.
TACGATCGGTCTGTCAATCTAAGTAAGTTATGTTACTGATTGTATCAGGGGATGTAAAAATAAGATTGTGGAAGGATGTGGGGTTTATGATTTCCCAGATTCTTTATTACTCGTAGGTCGAACGCAGACCAAATCACTGAACGCTGCTGGCCCGCTCGTTCCTTGCTCGTGCGCTGGCATGAGTGCGCGGCGCACAGGGCTGTGTCATTGGGTACTACTTCATTATCGTCAATTAAACGCCGATGGCTCATCATAGGGCCTATCTAGCGAGAGAGCTGGGGTTCGAAGGAGCGATCTCTAGGAGGGAGTGCAGTTTTTGCATTGGCGAAGTGAACGCGCTTGGTCTTCAGAAGTGGTTTGTCGTCGGGTCGGTATGACGTCGGCGTCGAGGAAGGCAGGCTTGATGCGACAATCGAAATGCTGTCTTCGCGTCCATTCAACAGCAGGAGTAAGTACTTGGGGCAGCGTGTGATGACCTTGAAAGCTGCGTCATAAGGTGGCTGTAGTGGTGCACACAGTAAGACGTGTGTGCAGTCACGGAGAGCACGGCTCACGAAGGTTTGTCGTGAATAATGTTGGCAGTGGATGGGAGAGAAATCTCCCATGGCAGCTGTGAGGCAACTGGGATAATCGCCAATGTCGAGCGTTGGTATTGGTGACGGGTCGAAAAATTGCCCTGGTAGCCGCAATGTAGTCCCGAACTCGTAGTTCTGCTGAGAAGCAGAAGGTGTCCATCCGTATCACACTGCATATGGAGAGGAGCACAAGTGCTAGACACTCCATCCATGGTACCAGTGTGTGCGATGCTGTGACCGAGACTTTTAGCTTTCGGTGAAGGCGCTCCACCATATCGTTGTATATGGGGTGGTAGCCCGTCGTCTTGATGTGGCTAACACCAAGTAGTCCGGACAGCCTCAGGAACAGCGCAGAGTCGAATTGACGACCTGGATATGTTCTAATGGTCGTGGGAACTCCGTAGATGCTAATTCATACAGAGATAAGAGCTCGGGCGGTTGTCTCTTCGGTTATGTCGCTGAGTGACAATGCCTGAGGCGATCGCGTGGACCGGTCGATGCATGTTAAGATACAGCGGTTGTCCTTGCATATGTACACATGGCTGTACACACGCACGCGTCAGGAGGCCTGAAGGTACCCAGCGGACTGACGGTGAACTTTCGTTTGCTGGTGCTAGAGACAAGCCTGCGTTCAGCGTCAGACATAGATATTCATGCGTGGCCACAGGTATCTTGTAGTAACAAGGTGTTGAGTTGCATGAATACCAGGGTGTGACAAGGAATGCATGGCATTGAAGATGGTGTGGCAGAAGGTAGAGGCAAGGACAACCTGAAGATAGATCGCAAACCAAGGAAATATTGCAGCCTGGAAATTGCACGTCTTGAAGTTGGAGGGAATTATCCTTCAGTCATAAGTCCGGTAGTTCACTGTCCTCTCGGAGTGCTGCAGCCATAGCTGCAAAATTCACAGGGGGCATTCCTAGACAGTTGCGTTGACTTAAATAAGGGATGGTGCCATCAGTGAGTGGGTTGTATGTGCAGCTGATGTGCTGAATGTCACTCGTGAATTCGGATGTGTAGGCAAGTTGGCGAATCGCACAGGGAGTGTGGGCAGAGTTGGTAGAGGTCGCAGCGTACGTGAGTGGTTTGTGGTTGGTGAGGAGGTAAAATTTCCTACTTTTGTGGAAGTGGCGGAAATGTCTCGCGGCCAAGTAGGCCGCCAGCAGTTCACGATCGAAAGTGCTGTACCTACGCTCGGCCTGCGAGAGCTTTCGTGAGAAGAACGCGATCAGCTGCCGCGCTTCGTACACCAACTGCTGCAGCACTCCTCCGACAGCGACGTCAGAGGCGTCCACCGGGAGTGATGTCAGGGCGTCGCACTTGGGATGTCCAAAGAGAGTCGCGTTGGCGAGAGCTTCCTTGATGAAGCTTAAAGCTGTCTCGGCATCGTCTGTGCGGGAGATGGGAGCGTTTGCTCTTGTTTGGCCGGACAAGTGTGCGTGGAGCGGTTGCAAGGTAATAGCGAAGCGAGGGATGAACCGCCGGTAATAATTGGCAAACCCAAGGAATTGTCATAGTTGCTTTGTGGTCGATGGTCGTGCAAACTGCACTATGGCTTACACACGAGCGGCAGGAGGAGATATCCTGCAGGCACCGAAGCAATGGCCATGGAAGTATAGAGCACCGACACCATATTCGCTCTTCAGGCCGTTCACGACCAACCCATACTTTCATAGTCGTTTAAACACATGGCGCAGGTGAAGTGCGTGTTTGTCTGCTGAAGCGCTGAAGACAAGGATGTTGTCGATGTATGTGAAACAGCTCAAACTACGGAGAACCTGATCAACAATTCGTTGAAACGTTTATGCGGCGTTTCGTAGACCAAATGGCATCCGGAGGTACTCAAACATGCCAAAAGGTGTTGCATTAGAACCCCGCTGTTACGTTCCCGGGTGCTGCATTTTCCCGTCTGTCACGTCATTTTTGGCCAGTCCCGGCACAGCTCCCATAGAACCCAATGCATTGGTAACCCTGCTGTTACGTCGCAACTGTGGGACCGTTCCCGTATCATACGTTGCAAACTGCCACCGCGCGCCGGCTGGAGTGGCCATTTTTACTTTTCATGTCACTTGGCTTGGTTGCTTGACGATCGCATTGGCCGCCCAATGTGCCGGGGGCGACACTTATGACGTATTTTCGGTTTCCGCCAGTAAAAGTATGGCCCTTGAGATCTGTATTTGCTATCTAAAGATGGTGTCTATGACGTGTTATGGCCCTGACATTGGTTTTGGCTCGTAGATATTCCATGTAAAGTCCAAGGGCGATAACGCAGTCGTCGCACGCCGTATGCTGTATGTGCTAGTGAAAGCTTGCGAGGGGAGCCGACGACTGCGTCTAAATGTCGCGAAAGAAAAGCATGAAGAAAGCGTGCCTTCTTCCGTTGCACTCGAGGCACCAGCGAGGAGAGAGGGATAGCGGGCAGCGTTGTGCTCTGGTTAGTGTGTACTAGTTCTGGCATCAACTACGTACTCTCCGGCGGCGTGTGGTTGCACGGGCCATATCTTGAAAGCGATCTACGTTGAGGGCAGAGTCTACGCAGTGTAGTTGCATCAGCGGCTTGTAGCTTTGTGCGTGCTGTGTGTTCTCGGCGCTCAGTTTGCATTGAAGCGATAGACAACAGCATGAAGGTCACTTCGCTCGCCTCTGCAGCTGTGCTTCAATTCCTCACGCCAGCGTTTGACAGCGCGTGTCCGCGCTCATTGAATGTGATGTGTTCATGTTTGCCTTTGCGCACTGACACCATGCGTGTCAATATAGCTAATAATCATATGTTCACAAGTTTATACGGACGATAAGATTGCTATTCTTACTTTGTATAGCTGTCTCCTAATTTGCTATCGCAATCGATACTTGGGCTGTCGGGCAAAACTACGACTTTTTTTCACACGTAAGAATTAAAATAATATTGTGTGCATTTCAACACTACTCCCATTTCTCAATTTCTCCTGGTTCCCGGCTCTTACGTTTTTTGGTTTTTTTTTACGGTCCAGTGAAAAACGTATCAGCGGGGTTCTACTGTATTTATTATTATGACTGTCTTTGGTACGTCAGAAGGCTCCACAGGGATTTGTTTGTATGCTTTGACCAGGTCTATCTTGCTGAATATTGTGCACCCGAGCAGCAACGTGGTAACGTCCTGATTATGTGGGATGGGGTACCACTCCGATACTGTCACTGTGCGGTAGTCGCCGCACAGTTACCAGAGGGCTTGGGGACCATGTGTAGTGGTGATGCCCATGGACTATATGAAGGGCGGACATAGCCAAACTCGAGCATGTGCTCGATTCCTTGCTGCACAATCTTGTAACAGTCAGGAGCAAGACGACGAGGATGTGCAAAAACTGGTGCTCCCTCAGTTGCAATGTGATGGGTGACGTCGTGGCACACCGGGTCTACAAGAGAAGGTGCATGGAACATATTTGAAAACTCTTTGAGAAGTGAAAACCACGGTGGGGAGACTTTGGCATGTGCTTGTACAAAACGCAGGGCTGGTCCTTGTTCGAACTCTGACTCAAGCGTGCGGCTTGCGGAGCTGCGTGCTTAGGCGCCACTTAGTTATTGTCAATTAAACGCCGATGGCTCGCCATAAGATCTAGCATATTCGTACCACAGGTAGGTTGGACAACTACATGAAACAGGTTGAAGTCTAAAGTGAAGTTAATGAAGCTTGTTGAGACAGTACAAGAGGATGACAGCTGTGCCCAGTCGATGTGTGGAAAATTGAAATCGCCGAGTAGATAAGTGATATCAGCCTCAAAAGAGCTCAAATCCTCTTACAATACTTTCAAGCAGTTTATCCGAAAATGAGTGATTGGCGTTTGGTGCGCAGTTTCATAATAGTTGCCTAATAATAGTTTGGTGGAAGTTGTAATGCAAGCTGCCCAGGTGATTTCAAGATCGGAATCCGTATCAATAGCAAATGATGTGAGTGATTTTTAATGCCTTACAGTACGCTTCCTTCTCTCCTATGAATGCGATCATGCCTGTATATATTAAATGAGTTGCAGCCGTAAATAACTTCGCAGTCGCGGATATCGTGGTGTAGGCATGCTTCAGTGAAAACGATATCAAAATCACTGTCTTTGAGAAAAGACGAGGCATGAGCGCATTTGGATGATATGCTTCGTATATTAGTGAATGATATTGATAAAAGGGAAGATATGATGACCGGTTTGGGTTGTTAGCGGATGCGCGAGCCCTTGCTGCGCTGCATATGAGCTAACGATCTAACTGAACAACAGTATCAGTAGTGACATTCAAGATATAGGTTATTGAGTCCATGTGCAGTTTGTCAACTGACAGCCTGTACTTCTTTTCCTCCAGCTTAGCGAATTTTATCAGTTGTGCCCTCGCTTTCCATGTTGCAAGTGAAAATCTTCATGGATTGCAAAGTTTTTTTTTTCTTTTTTAAGTTTGGGCCTTCATGAGATGATAATATCTTTGTCCTTTGAGATAGGTCAACTTTGCAATTATTGGCCTTCACTTCTCAGAGCTATATTTCCCCAATCGGTGAAGGCGCTCGAATTCATGGCTAGTAGTGGTCATTTCCAACTTTTTCTGAACAAAATGTAACTTTTTGCTCGGGCGTTGCCTAATGTGCATCAGACTGATTTTCTAACCCAAAAATAGAAGATTTGAGCGCCACATCTTATTTTCCGCATCGTCGCTCATTGGTGCAATGGCTGTCAGCTGATCTGAGACGCACACGGCTGCGTAATTTTTTTTCACCTGTGCTGTGCTACGTGAGGTGATAATTGCTTTCAAAACAGCAGTGTTAGCACTAAGTATGCGAACTTCTTTTTCACATGCTTTCTTCTTTTCTTTGGTGCCTTTTATCTTGTTTTCTTCTTTAGTGGTTATAGAAAAAACTTGTGCCATGAAGCGAAGAACTTGGTGGTGGCATAATTGGCGAGAGACTCCTCGTGGTAGCTTAGTGGCTACAGCATTGGGCTGCTGAAGTAGAGGTCGTGGGTTTAATCTCTGCCCCGGTGTCCGAATTCTGATGAAGGAGGAATGTAAAAATGTTTGTGTACTTAGATTTATGTGCAAGTTAAAAGTCTCCAGGTGTTGAAAATTAATTTGGAGTCCTCCACTATGGCGTGCCTCGTAATTAGATTGTGGTTTTGGTTCCTAAATCCTTGGAACGTCTCCAGGGAAGACGTTCCCACTCTGTCTTGGGCTATTTTCTGGGTTGCCTTCGTTTCTTCAGACCAAAAATTGTGAATTGCTTTTGACCCTGTTGGAGCATAGCTGGTGAACTGCAGATTGGAATTTGTCTGATGTACATTTTTGTGCTTACTTTCTGCAATGTGCCATCTTGTGCTTGCTGCTAGTGTTCCAGATGAAATTGTCTTTCGTATGCCAACACCTTTCATGAGGATTTGCTGAATTGTATTAGTGTCACATGATATGTTACTACACCGATGTCATCTGACCTTAGGGACAAACCTTTGCTGAAACGTCACTCTAATTTTTTTTAATATGGCTTACCAAATCAATAGGTGCGTGTTATACACTGCTGTGACTTACGTATTTTTGCGGAAAAACTGCTGTTATGAGGGGGGTGCGACCTATAAAAAGGTGCGACTTTTAGGCTGGGTAAAACGGTAACATACGAAGTTAGCAATGAAACTAGAAACACGTTTGAGACCTGGGGGCCTATTCTGTGAGTGTCTACCTCTCGCATATGTCAGTTTCATCTGCTGCTGGAATGCTGATTGGCTCTTCAGGCCATTCACGACCAGCCCGTACTTTTGTAGTCGTTTGAACACGTGGCGCAGGTGAAGTGCGTGTTTGTCTGCTGAAGCGCTGAAGACGAGGATGTCGTCGATGTATGTGAAACAGCAGCTCAAACCATGGAGAACCTGATCGAAAATTCGTTGAAACGTTCGTGCGGCGTTTTGCAGACCAAATGGCATCCGGAGGTACTAAAACATGCCAAAAGGTGTTATGGCTGTCTTTGGTACATCGGAAGGCTTGACTAGGTCTATCTTGCTGAATATTGTGAACCGTACAATAACATGGTAAAGTCCTGAATTTGTGAGGATGTGTGCACACTTGCTACGTATGAGCTATCGATCTAACTTCATGACAGTATCAGTAGCGACATTGAAGATATAGGTTTTTGAGTCCGTGCGCAGTTTGCCAACTTACAGCGTGTGCTTCTTTTTCTGCAGCTTAGCGAGTTTTATCAGTTGTGCCCTCGCTTGTGCCCTCAGTTGTGGCCACTTTGCAAGTGAAAATCTTCACAGATTGCAAGGTTTATTTTTTTAAGTTGGAGATGATCGCTTAAGATCGCTAGTAGTGGTCAATTCCAACTTTTTCTGAGCAAAAGTTAATTATTTTTTGCTCGTACATTGCCCAATCTTCATTGGACTCATCTTCTAACCCAAAAATAGAAGATTTGAGCACCGCATCTTATTTTCCGCATTGTCGCTCATTGATGCAGTGGCTGTCAGCTGATCTGAGACGCACATGGCTGCGTAATTTTTTTTCACTTCTGCTGTGCTACGTGATGCAATAATTGCTTTCATGACCGCCGTGTTAGCACTAAATATGCAAACTTCGTTTTCACATGCTTTCTGCTTTTCTTTGGTGCCTTTTCTCTTGTTTTCTTTTTTAGTGTTTATAGAAAAAACTTGTGCCATGAAGCAAAGAAATTGGTGGTGGCATAATTGGCGAAAGACTCCTTGTGGTAGCTTAGTGGCTACGGCATTCGGCTCCTGAAGTAGAGGTCGTGGGTTTAATCTCTGCCCCGGTGGCCGCATTCTGATGAAGTTGGAATGTAAAAATGTGTGTGTACTTAGATTTATGTGCAAGTTAAAAGGCCCCAGGTGTTCAAAATTAATTTGGAGTCCTTCACTATGGCGTGCCTCGTAGTTAGATTGTGGTTTTGGCTCATAAATCCTCTGAACCAGGGAATAAATCCAGGGAAGCACCAACTCTCTTGGGCTATTTTCTATGTCGCGTTCGTTTCTTCAAACCAAAAATTGTGGATTGCTTTCGACCCTGTTGGAGCACAGCTGGTGAACTGCAGATTGGAATTTGTCTGATGTACATTTTTGTGGTTGCTTTCTGCAATGTGCCATGCTGTGCTTGCTGCTGATGTTCCATAGGAAATTATCTTTCGTATGCCAACACCTTTCATGAGGATTTGCTGAATTGTATTAGTGTCACATGATATGTTACTACACCGATGTCATCTGACCTTAGGGACAAACCTTTGCTACTTTACATGCACGGCCATTTCCTATGGCGCCATTTGATTAGTGGGAATTTCATCCAAGGGCATCTTTTCCGGAACCCCTGCAAGCAGACTGGTCTTCAGTTGAAGGACAGTTTCAGTGTCTACTGCCATTCAACTTAATGGCAGTAAAAATGCCTGTGTATCAGCATTTTGTTGGAAAGAGGGAGAGGGGAATAGCTTCGTGGCACTATTGGAAAGCTGGTGGGGTTCCCCAAGGCCAGAAAATTTTAGAGCCCCTGGACTATACAGTCTAACACACGTGCAGTGAAATTTCAGCAAGAATATTTGGAAGTTGTTCTAACTCTATAGTTTGACACTCACTAAGAATAACTTATATGCTACATGAAAGAGTTTTTCTTTATTTATTTCAGGATCAGCACCTCACTTGCTGCTCATAAAGCTGCAGAAGTGTTTTTAAATCAGTTCTGCTTGCGTCGCTGAGACGGTTGAGTATGTATTAAAAGACGTTTGTGGTAGACCAGGGCCTGTTATCGCAAATATTTTACTTGGGGCATTCCCGTTGCTGGCATTTGGGCACCCACTAATCACAGTAGCGATCAGTATCGTAATTAGACGATTGCCTAGGGGATGGCAGTTTGACAACCTTTAAAAGCAGTTTTCCGAATATGGGCGAATATTTAGCTGCTATATGTTGATTGTTATGTCAATGATTGTACAGGACCACATTCATGAAGAATGTATAGGTGTGTCTTCTAGGAGCAAGTCTGTTGTATTGACATCTGTTTTCATTTTTCTTAAACAAGAGAAAAGGAAACTTGCAGCAGCTCCAGGAAAAGGTTGACTGTGCTTTTTCTGCCGCCTAAAATTTCCTCTGGTGTTAAGGTTTTGGCGTGTCTAATGTGCTGCCAACTGGACTCTTCTTGCAGGTGCAGCCAGTGTTTGTGCAGCTCAGAAACTCTATATGTAAAACTTGGCGACTTCAGAGAATGCAAGTGTCTGCCCATCAAGCCTTCATGCACAGCTTTAGTGAAAATGACAGCCGGGGCCACAGCCGAAGCGAAAGCCAGGGTTGCAACAGCTTGCAGTGACGTCCTGCCTGACATTATGCCACTCATATTCCCGCTGCCGTCTCTAGACCAGTAGTAGAGTGTACTAAATTGGGGGAGTGGGTCAACGGACGCCTTGGCAAGTGCCAAGGGTGAAGCAAAAAACGTGGAAATTGTGGAGGCATTGCCATCACCTTATTCTGAAGCTCTGGCCAATAAACATTGGCTCCGGGTGTTTCGGCAGCGCTTATTGGCTGATGCAAGCTCACAGGCTGAGTAGCTGTCGTCTGCTTGATGCACCGTCGTTGTTGCATCGTTTGCATTCTTTCCACCGCTGTTTTCTTTTTTTTTTTTATTTTATTTACAAAAGATCGGTGCAGAGTAACACCAGTGTTACCGCCACTGAGTATCCGCCTGTAGAAGCTCCATGCAGCTGCGGTAGGGTCCCGGCACGCAAGGCCGCTCATTTGGGAGAAAGCGGTAGTGGGGCCACCAACTTTTCAAAAAAGAAAGCCTCAGCAGGGAGCCTTCGTTGGACCGACTCCACCAATCTGGTACACTCTACCAGCAGTCTCCACAGTTACAGCCATGGTCACTGCCACAGTTCCCTCTTTCAGTGTTGGCAACATTGTAGCAGTTGGAATATGTGTGCCCCTTGCCGTGCCACTTGTGCCCGAACACGCTTGCTCATAGTTCCAACCTCAAGCAGCAAGTTTGCAGTTGTACGGGAGAGTGGCCATATCCCTGCGCCCACTGCGCTGCATCCTTTTCACAGAAGGAATGCCTCTTATACCACATGCCTTGTCACAGATGGGAAAAAAGAGCTCATTGTTAAGGGTGCACAGTTTCTTATAGAAAAACTGATTGATTGATTTATGTGGTGTTCATACTGCATCGAAAGGGTTCTGGCCCTTGCATGCACAGGGCTTCACAGAATATTGCTTAAAAGGGAAATATGACCCCACGATCCGTTATACACTACTTTGACTTTGTAGCTATGCTGAGAACTTTAAGGTTAATCTTATTTTGAATGCAGCTTGGCCTAAACTCTGGCCGCTCTGGTGTGAATAAACTTTTCTTGGAACTAATCTTCATAGCAAGTTTAATTTCTTCTGAAATACACCTTGTATTTCAATTTACTCTATCATAATACAACCTGTGATCAATAAGTATGGTGAATGGTTGAGTTCATGATGTGTTAGAAAAGCAGTACCTGTATGCACAAATACTGCCCTTATAAATATTGTCCTTTAATATCACCGCCTCCCATGTTTGTTCACTCTTTTGAATGCGTGTAGACGTCTTGCATACCTTCTGAGAAAATAGCTTGTAGGATACGATTAAGTTCGGCGTTCACATTGCATTGGCCGTTGCACGCCTTTCATTCTGTCCCTACCATAACGGAAGGTCTTGGAGCACTCGTAGTACATGCGCTTTTTGATTAAGCACTGTTTCCATACACCCAGGGCAGAATGTCAAGACATTTCCTTGGCTTTCTCTCAAGTTTGTACATTGCTCCATTTCACCCATAACCATGTCGTTGCACTAGATGTTACTGCACGTCAACATGTCTTGTCTTGATGTCTTGTCTTGACGGTTGCACGCATGAAGAAACACCAACTTTGAGAACAATGACCGACCTGACCGCAAACCAGAAGTACCACTTACACCATACTCTAGCAATGAATTCATCATCTTTATTGATCACAGCTTGTGTAACAAGTATATACAGATGATATGGTTGTATACAGATGATATGTATGAGATAGATATGTATGGTGTATTACTATGTCCCCAGCATGCTCGTCCTTCCCCACAGACCTATCAGCACAATGGTAGTGGGGAACTTTTATAGTGACATTTGATATACAATTTAACCTGGATATAACGAAATTGACAAATTCCTGAAAAACTTCGTTATAAAGAGGATTTCGTTATATGCTGATTCGGCACGAAAATTCGAAAAAGAAATGCTTACCGTATTTACTCAATTCTAACGCGCCCTCGATTGTAACGCGCACCCATTTTCCATGACCAAAAGAGAGGAAAAAAGAAATCCTTTACATATCTTGCATTTCTTCGTCGAAGCACTCATCCTTAGAATGTCACACCAGGCACTGCGTGCCTGGACGCGTGTCCTTTTGCTCAAGTGCAAGTCGTCGGAAACGAAGAGAGAGCGACACGATGGCGTCGTAGCGTGGTATAGTGTCACCTAGTGTCAGGTTAGTGAAGTGAAGTGCAGAGACCTAAGCAGTAACCAAAGAATGGCACTGATTGCACGCTGAAAAATTTTTTTAATGTTTTTTTTTCTTTTTTTTTCGGCAACATCAACTGGAAAAGGAGAGTGCTGGCTTGGCAGGCTAGGCCAGCTGCAGCAAGCGGCGGGATCAGGTTTGAATGAAGGGAGCGGGAAAGCTCACGCCTGCGGCGGGAATATCGTTGGGTCGAGGGATGCAGGCCCGCCTCGCGCACGCTCACACACACGCACACATGCACTCGCTCTCACCTCGCAGTCGCCGTAAATTCGATCGCGCCGCCGCCGCTCGAACTCTGGCTTCAACTGCGTACTGCGCGGCGATACACGGTTGCGCGGGCCTTATCTTGAAAGCGATCTGCGTTGGGGCAGAGTCTAGCAGTGTAACTGCGTTGGCGGCTCGTAGCTTTGTGCGCGCTGATTGTTCTCGACGCTCACTTTGCGTTGAATCGATAGACAACAGCACGAAGGTCACTTCGTTCGCTTCTGCAGCGGCGCTTCCACACGCCGCCAGCCTTTGACAGCGCGTGTCCGCTATCATCGATTGTGATGTGTCACAGCATCTGCCAGCACGTCGGCAACTTCAACTGGAAAAGGAGAGTACTGGCTTGGCAGGCTAGGCCACCTGCAGCAAGCGGCCGGATCAGGTTTGAATGAAGTGAGGGGGAAAGGTAACGCCCGCGGCGGCAAGATCGCCGGTTCGAGGGATGCAGGCCCGCCTCGCACACGCTCGCACGCACGCACGCACATGTGCGCTCGCTTCGCATTCCGTCGGGGCGGAGAAGGTGCTTCCGGTTGCTGGTCGCGCAAAAATGACAAAATTTGGGGCGAAATGTCTAGGTTGTCAGCGGGGAAAATTCGTTATATCGAGGGGGTCTCCCGCTGCCACTTCATTATATGTAGATGTCTCGAATACATGCGCTTCTATGGAGTAACGGCGGGGAATAGAAAAGCTTCATTATATCGAGGAATTCGTTATATGGAGGTTTGTTATAAGCAGATTTAACTAATTGTGCTTTCTAGCTCGAGTGCTTGTTTTGTTTTATACAAGCTTAACAGTCGTCATGCGTATAAGCAAATGAGTTTCTTTGCCAACATTACTTGGGTCAATAGTTACTTATTAAGTGCGATAAACAGAGCCTCAAAATATTTTGTGTCGGTAATCCTTTAAGCAGAGCGTGGTCTCCAAAATAAATTATCTTGAATAAGAGTTGTGGATGGGCATAAGCTAACCTCAAAGTAATGGGTATTTTTTGCATACTGGCAACAACGTGCACTAGTGGGCACTCAAAGCCTCGAGAAACCTTCAGTGACGTTTAGTGATGTTATTCTGACGTTTGATGATGCCTGGCTTAAATTATACATTGCATGTTAAACCATATGTGTCCCACAGCAAGCTGACAGAGCTTTAGTGTATTAGAGGGTGTAGAACATTTGTATTTGAATTTTTTAATGTCGCAGTTGAAGCATAAGCAGTCTGGCGAAATTGAGTGGTGTATAAATGAATGGGAACCCCAGTAACTGCTCCCTCGTGTAACAGAAACCCGTCTTAAAGGCCATGCTTTTATGAACTACAAACATTGGAAGTGGTTGCAGGAGCTGAAAATACATCACGAATGCCATGCATCGTTTCGTTTTTGCAGTGCGTCTCAGTGCATCTCTGGTTTCCTACTGCTTTTTATCGTGGAAGTGAAGAAATTATGGGCACAATTTCAGCAGTGACATTGCTGCGTAGTTGGGCTCTATAATGTGCAGAAAAAAATTGTTGCAGGAGCATTGCTTGCTTGAGCTGTGCGCCATCAGAATCGGAGGGTGCTTAACCTTCGCCTTTAAGAGTGGAACACGATAGCATTCAAAGATCCCTAGCTGCTTATCAGGCTTTTTTTTCGTATATTCAAATTACAATCCGACGCTACTATGTCTGTAGGTTGTAGTTAAGTCATACTTTACGATTTTTCTGATAGATCCAACTTTGAGAAATAAAATTTTTGTTCACTAAACCCTTGCGCCACGCGGTGGGCCTGCGTGGTCGAAGTGGTTCCCGATGAATTTCTCCGCCAGAGCCACCAACACCGATGCTTACGCCGACACCGACACTGACGCCAGATTTTCAGCGACCCGGGGCCCTTAACGCTCTCGCATGAAAATATAGCTGATGTGGTCTTGAACTGTTTCAATGAAGGTGGCCCCTTAGTTATTTACATCACAAAGCCTTGCCAAAATTGCGGTATTTGTTGATGGGAGGAGTTGAGAGGCAGCAGTTTCAAATTGAAATTTCTGGCTAAAATGGTTGTTGGGAGCCGAGTTTCTTAGTGCGCATAACCATATTGGGCCATTTACTCTCAATTACATATATAAACTGACAGCTGTTGGGCGACCGAGTCACGGGCCCTTTAAACATATGCTGTATTTCACACTCATGTAGTAGCACTTGCAAGTGAATATATCTATTCACTTGTTTTATGCCGAGTACAGTTTGGTTCTAAAAACTACTAGATGGCACTGTTATGTATATTCAAGCAAAGCTGAACTTCTTCTCAGTGTTGGTGCTCTCACTTGCTTCTCAAATGGTAAAAAATTTTGTCTTTGTGATGCTTGATGACTTGAGGCCTTAAGTATGACTTGTATTGTTCTGAATATGCAGTGCTGCTAACTCTGGAAAACTCTTCCTAGATCTAGGAATTTTATGCATTCTTTAGAAAAAAAGGGAAATTTGTCCTAATCTATGGAAATTTCGTGCTGTGACATTGAAATGGTGAAGCTGCTGATGTAACAGTCGGTTTTGATTTCAGTAACTTGCATATTACCTTCGCATTAGTATGTGTACTGATTTTATCGTATAGCAGCGTAGTAAATGCATCTCTCCCAGTAAATAACAGTTTGTTGATGTCCTGTGCCCTTTAACGAAGCCCTGCTACTGAGATTTTGCCGTTTGTACCTCTATATGGGCTGTCTATGTATATGCACTCTAAATGAAATATTCATCTAATCGGTGAAACAAACGTATGCTGTAACACCAAACTAAGGGGCATGGGCATATCTTGGCATGAGCAGACATGGTACACCTGGCGCAGAGCACGACCATGCGGTTGTTGTGCTAGGCAGCAAAGTGCACATGCGTATACTAAAATTTATTGCGAACCACCTTACGCAGAGCAGCTTGAAGTGTATAAAATGTAACCTAAAGTTAAGTGTACTCTATTTTGTCACGGTTGCATTCTGTAAGTGAGGTCCAGGGCCTATCGTCCTGTTAACATAACTTGCACTGCGACATCTTCTCAGCTTGAATCCAGTGACTACACTATTTGATTGCACTGAAAGGTTCCTAGTTTCCTCACATATTAGAATTCCTGATAGTATGAGGGAAACAAGATGCCACTGTCTACGTATCTTTAGAGGGCGCTGTGACTTCATGGCTATGCCGGGATAAAGGAGGTCTGGCATTTTTTTTTATCGTGCTTTGCCCAGGATCTGATCAAGGCTGAGCAAAGAAATGTTTTACACGTGTTGGTTCTACTAAAATACACATATCATTTTTGTTTACTCGTCCGTGATATAACAAGTAAACAATAGAATGCACGCTTGAGACTGGGACGCCATATGTGCCAACTCTCTTCTTCCTGCAAATTTATAAACATTAACATTTTTTTTCTGCAGCTTTCGATAAATGGTGAAGCCTGGAAAGTTGGTTCAACTAAGTACGTTTGGCATGAGTGAAAAATTGTATATAATACATAAATGTAACAACATTGTATCGGTAATTGTTGCTGTCTGTCTCTAGCCTGAATAAGTTGATTGATACAAAAAAAAAAAAGTTTGTGTGAATGTGCTGTTTGCATTCATGCTGGCTTTAACAGTGATCTCTGTGTTGTTACGGATGCGTCGATTCCTTCTACAGTGCATTGAAGATGATGTGTGCTTAGGACTTTACCAGTAATTCATCTCACGAGCTTCTCGGAAAGCATCCACTTGTTTGCCGTTTTATTTGACATAGCAGTTTGATTTATTGTTGATTTAACAGTGTTATCTGTTGGCACATAAACCCGAGAGTAAATAAACAACTCGCTGAATTGTTGTACATGCACTACATTCTTTCAATTGCAGCATCCTTAAAAAATTGATTAAACACCATGACGGTGTTTGTATTAAGTGAACTTTCCATTCCTCCTTCTGCCCTGTTTGTCTCTTGAAATCATGTAAGAAATGAACAGGTTCTATTGCAGTCACCAAGTTGTAATCATTGTGGTAAAGAAAACAAGGCAGTGCAATGTACTGGTAGGGAATGTAGTTTCATTAAGGTAACGCATTGGACGGTATTGTACCTGCCTACACAGATGTGCTAACACAGGGCATGTCGGTGTGGCAATGTCGCTGATAGAAACTGATTTGTACATAAGTTATCTCCAGCACTCTGCAGCAGTGTTAGCTTTCACTGCATCGGGAAAAGAATTGTAGTGAACTATGCTTACAGTGCCACCCACAAAGACATTCTCTTCCTTAATGCAAAGAAATGTGGCTGTATTCTCTTCCATCGTCAAATATAGTGTCATTCTCACCTCCAGGAGTGTTTCTTGTTTTTGTGTTCTTATGTCTTGTTTTTTCTTGTTTACTTCTTTTACATATTCCTTCATATGTTTATATATCAGTTGGTGCTTTTGTTGTTCTGCATGGTATAAATATTGTGATGTGTAAATAGTGCGTAGTACTCAATTAAATAGTTGAGTGCATTGTACAGTATTACATATACAAAGTACTTTTGAGTGTTTAGACAAATCAAAATGACTTGCTAAATCCGGCCTCTATGTATAGCTAGCCTGGAGGTTGTACCTATTCGGGATAGTGAGCTATGCATAGTGACATAGTTGTTTATTCGGGTGTGTATATGTGGTAGTGTTTCTGACAGAAGCTTTAATTGGTGAATTGGTCATCTTCAGCACCGTTTACTAGTTGCATTTTGTTTTCATTGAAACTCTTGTGAAACAATCGCAAAAAAAAAAAGTTATCAGTGCACTAGTGCCGACAAACAGTCCTTTGTTGCAGAAGCATGGAAAGTTGTGCGAGTTGGTATGGTAACATATTTCTAGTTTACAGCGCAAAGGGACAAAGACGAAAACAAGTGCTCATCCTATATGTTTCTGGTCTTCCTCTTTGTCCCTTCGCGCTATAAACTAGAAATCCTTCGTTGTATGCACAGAAATGTGGCTCTATTCTCCTCCATCAGCGAAATTGGCGCCATTCTAACCTGTATAAATGCCGTGATTTTTTTTTGTTCCCTTTCATATGTTGCTCATTTTCTATCATGATTTCTTGCACTAATGTTCATGTTTAATTATATATGCTTCTTGTGCTCAAATATCAGTTTTTGCGTGTAATTGTGCTGTTTTCTACAAGTCCTTCTATGCAAGAAAACATGCAATGCTTAATTTAATGTCCGAGTGCACAATGTAGTGCTACCTGTACAAAGTAATTCGACTATTTAGGCATAACATCAATAGTGGAGGCCAAATCTGACCTTTATTTTAGCCAGCAGGGGCTTTTATGGTTTCAGGCTAGTAATATTTGTTTAGAGAGATAGCAATTGGTGTGAGACATGTACTGCATCTGGGTACTGTTGCCATAACAATAATGTGTGTGTTGTTATAGTACAGTTAAACCTGGATATAACAAAATTGACAAATTCCCGAAAAACTTCGTTATAAAGAGGATTTCGTTATATTTTCAGGTTCGGCACGAAAATTCGAAAAAGAAATGCATACCGTATTTACTCGATTCTAACGCGCCCTCGATTGTACCGTGCACCCGTTTTCCGTATTCGTCAAAGCATTCATCCTTGGAATGTCACACCAGGTAGTGGATGCGTGGACGCGTGTCGTTTCGCACAAGCGCGAGAGAGAGAGACAGCTTTATTCGTCAGAGTGGGGAGCTAGTTCATGGGCTCCTCAGGAAGGCCAGATGGCCGCCAGGCGATGCGTGACGGCGACCTCTTCGGCTTGCTCCACGGCTCGGAGTTGTACGTCCGGACTGGAGCTAAGCAGCACTTCCTCCCCCGATAAGGGTTAGGGAGAGGCCAGGAGATCGGGTGGAGGGGGATCCTCTTCGCAGTCCCAGAGGATGTGACTAAGTGTAGCTAGCTCGCCGCACAGGTGACAGTACGGACTTAATCTATCCGGGTAAATGTGAGAGTATGCGTAGGGGTTCGGATATGAGTATGTCTGTAACCTGCGCCAGGTGACCTCCTGACTCTTGTTTAGTTTACTGTGTGGTGCGGGCCTAGTGTGTCGTATAAGATGGTAGTACTGGGTTATGTCCTCCTCAGCAACAATGGAGACGAATTACAACAAATGATTGGGGACCTTAATTGAGAAAGTGTAAGAATTGGGTTGAAGATGAATATGCAGAAGACAAAGATAATGTTCAATAGCCTGGCTAGGGAACAAGAAATCAGGATCGCCAGTCAGCCTCTAGAGTCTGTAAAGGAGTATGTTTATCTCGGTCAATTACTCACAGGGGGCCCTGATCATAAGAAAGAAATTTACAAAAGAATAAAATTGGTTTGGAGTGCATACGGCAGGCATTGCCAAATCCTGACTGGGGGCTTACCACTGTCGCTGCAAATAAAAGTGTACAATCATTGCATTCTACCGGTGCTAACATATGGGGCAGAAACTTGGAGGTTAACAACGAAGCTCGAGAACAAGTTAAGGACCGCACAAAGAGCGATGGAACGAAAAATCTTAAGAGTAACGTTAAAAGACGGGAAGAGAGCGGTGTGGATCAGAGAACAAACGGGGATAAACGGTATTCTAGTTGATATTAAGCGGAAGAAATAGAGCTGGGCAGGCCATGTAATGCGTAGGATGGATAACCGGTGGACCATTAGGGTTACAGAATGGATACCAAGAGAAGAGAAGCGCAGTCGAGGACGGCCGAAATCCAGGTGGTATGATGAAATTGGGAAATTCGCAGGCGCAAGTTGGAATACGCTAGCGCAAGACTGGGGTAATTGGAGATCGCAGGGAGAGGCCTTCGTCCTGCAGTGGACATAAATATAGGTTGATGATGATGACTGAGTTATGTCGTGATACGAGTGCAGGACTTCGTTTGAGGTCTCCGGGTACGGGAGGCCCACTGCTCGGCTGACGAATCCTCGAGCATGTTGGTGGGCCGCTTCGTTCCCTGGATTGCCCGGGTGAGCCGGGACCCATATCAACTCTTCTGAGCGTGGTTCTCCACTGTTTTGTTGTGACTGTAGGAGCTTTAGTGTAGTGTGTGCCACTATTCCTCGCGCAAAGTTTGTTATGGCGGTTTTGGAGTCGCTCAT
This sequence comes from Dermacentor silvarum, assembly GCF_013339745.2. Taxonomy (NCBI): domain Eukaryota; kingdom Metazoa; phylum Arthropoda; class Arachnida; order Ixodida; family Ixodidae; genus Dermacentor; species Dermacentor silvarum. The sequence continues at coordinate 150,007,408 of NC_051163.1, read as the reverse complement.
AACTATACAGGCGTCAGTTGAGGCCACGGCCAACGCAATGGCGGCTTCTTCTGCTTCGGTGGGTGTGGCAGCGCTTAGCTAGCTTGAAGATGTCTGTGCCATGAGTCCTGGTCCTGGATCGGTGCAAACGGCGTAGGTGTGGGGTCGATCAGAGTACTGGGCTGCGTCGACTTACGCCACAGCGGAGTTGGTCCCGTACGTCTTGTTTAGTGCCTGGGCCCTCGCTCTTCTTCTGCCGTCGTGGTGGCCGGCGAGTGTGTTTTTGGGCAGGGGTTTGATGATGAACATGCGGCTGACGTGTGGTGGGATGGTGGCGGGGTTGCTGCCCATCGGGGACGCTCTGAGGCCCATTCGAGCGAGGATCCAGCGGCCTGTCTTGCTACCTTGAAGACGGAAGCGCGAGGCATCGGCAACCAAGAACGAGCGTCACGATGGCGTCGTAGCGTTGCATAGTGTTACAGTAGAACCCCGCTGTTACGTTCCCGGGTGCTGCGTTTTCCCGGCTGTTACGTCGTTTTCGGCCGGTCCCGGCACAGCTTCCATAGAACCCAATGCATTGGTAACCGCGCTGTTGCGTCGCAACTGTGGGACCGTTCCCACATCGTACGTCGAGAACTGCCACCCTGCGCCGGCCCGAGCGGCCATTTTGACTTTTCTTGTCGCTTGGCTTGGTGGCTTGACGATTGCATTGGTTGCCCATACTGCCGGGGTCGACAACTACGTATTTAACCGTTTATTTAGCCGTTTATAAGGCCTTGACGTATTTTCGGTTTTTGCCAGCAAAAGTATGGCCCTTGAGATGCATATTTGCTATCTAAAGATAGTGTCTATGACGCGTTGTGGCCCTAATATTGGTTTTGGCTCACAGATGTTCCATTCCGTTCAAGGGCGATAACGCAGTTGCCGGGCGCCGTATGCTGTTTGTGCGAGTGAAAACGTGCGAGGGGAGCCGATGACCGCTTCTAAATCTGGCGCGCGCACGAAAGAAAAGCAGGGAGGAAGCGCACCTTCTTCCGTTGCATCCGAGGCACCGTCGAGGGAGCGAGCGAGGGGGGGGGGGGGGGAGGTAGCAGGCGGCGTTGTACTGTATTCTGGCTTCAACTGCGTACTGCGCGGCGGCGCGCGGTCGCGCAGGGCTTATTTTGAAAGCGATCTGCGTTGGGGCAGAGTCTAGCAGTGTGAGTGCGTCGGCGGCTCATAGCTTTGTGCGTGCTGTGTGTTCTCAGCGCTCAGTTTGCGTTGAAGAGATAGACAACAGCACGAAGGTCACTTCGCTCGCTTCTGCAGCGGCGCTTCCACACGCCGCCAGCCTTTGACAGCGCGTGTCCGCGCTCATCGAGTGTGATGTGTCACAGCGTCTGCCAGCACGTCGGCAACTTCAACTGGAAAAGGAGAGTACCGGCTTGGCAGGGCTAGGCCACCTGCAGCAAGCGGCCGGATCAGGTTTGAATGAAGGGAGGGGGAAAGGTAACGCCCGCGGCGGCAAGATCGCCGGGTCGAGGGATGCAGGCCCGCCTCGCACATGCACGCATACGTGCGCTCGCTTCGCATTCCGTCGCGGCGGAGAAGGTGCTTCCGGTTGCTGCTCGCGCAAAAATAACAAAACTTGGGGCGAAATCTCTAGGTTGTCAGCGGGGAAAATTCGTTATATCGAGGGGGTCTCCCGCTGCCACTTCGTTACGTAGATGTCTCGAATACATGCGCTTCTATGGAGTAACAGCAGGGAATAGAAAAACTTCGTTATATCCAGGAATTCGTTATATGGAGGTTCGTTATAAGCAGGTTTAACTGTATGTGTGTTAGGTTATCACATATATTGCCTACAATTGTGGCAATCCTTATTGATTGCCAGGTTTAGCACTTTAGTTGAGGGAAGTGTTTTCATTTGCATCGCCTTCCCATGTTCCCTGTGACTTTGCAGATTCCTTGTCTTCAGGCTCACTGGAACAGTACGACTTGCTTGTGTCTGATCATGGCAGGCTGTATGGCTGCCGGCTGTGCCCTTACCAGACCAAGAAAAAGGGACACATGATGGCTCACCTGCGTACACATTCAGGCGAACGTCCCTTCAAGTGCCACCTCTGCCCAAAAGTTTTCACTGTGAGCTTCAGCCTCAAGCAACATGTTTACAGCCACACAGGAGACCGTCCCTACCAGTGTAACCTGTGCCCGGAGGCTTTCACTCAAAGTTCCAACCTGACACGCCACCTGCGCTGCCACATGGGAAAACGTGCCTTTTCCTGTGTGCACTGCAGTGCATCCTTTACTCAGAAGCACCACCTGCACAGCCACATGTCCTGTCATGCAGGGAAGAAGCCCTAAAGGTCAGGGGCCTGCAGTTTTTTTTTTTTTTTTTTACGTGTTGTAGGTCACCTCTAAACTAGTATGTCACTTTCACGTGTCTACGTGTGCTTGACTGAACGTGAAAGTGCTATGTCACTCCAAGTAGCATTGTAGAAAAAAATGTGCCTTGGAAAAATATTCTTGGAAATATTGTCCACGGGATAAAATGACCCCAGAGAAAACTATTTGTAGAAAAAAATTGGCCTGAACAGAAAAAAATGTGGCTCCTCTAAAAATTCGTTTCGAAATGAGAGGCAATAAAGTTGCAAAATTTTTTCAATGTACAGTGTTTATAGAGCACACTTGCACCCTGAAGCGAAGAACTTGGCGGTAGCATAATTGGCGAGAGACTCACTGGGGTTGCTTAGTGGCTACGGCATTGCCTGGCTGAAATAGTTCTATCAGGGATTAATCTCTGGCCCGGTGGCTACATTCCGATAAGGGCGGCATGTGAAAATGCTCGTGTACTTGGATTTATGTGCAAGTTAAAACTGGTGTTCAAAATTAATTTGGAGTCCTCCACTATGGCGTGCCTCGTAATTACATAGTGGTTTTGGTTCATATATCCTCGGAACTTCTCCAGGGAAACGCCAACTCTGTCCTGGGCTATTTTCTGTGTTGCGTTCGTTTCTTCACACCAAAAAATGTTTATCGCCTTAGACATTGTTGGAGCACAGCTGGCACACTGCAGAGTGGAATTTGTCTGATGTATGTTTTTGTGCTTGCTGCTAATGATCTTTAGGAAAATGTGTTCTGTATGCCAACACCTTTCATGAGGGTTCTATTACTGTCATGTGATGTTTAGTTACAACACCGCTGTCATCTGACCTTAGGGGCAATCCTTTCCTACATTACATGCATGGCAATTTCCTCTGGGGCCATTTCATTCGTGGCAATTTCATCCAAGAGCATTTTTTCCAGAACCCCTACTAGTAGACTGCTCTTCAGTTGAATGACAGTTTCGGTGTCAACATCCCAATGGTGGTTAAAGTGCCTGTGTATAAACATATTGTAACGATGTTGAGGAACACAGCCTAATAAAACAACCATATTTATTAAGGGCGAACCTGTGCCCACGACTCAAAGTCACTGCAGTCGTGAAGAATGCCCGGCAGTCGCGTTATAAAACTGGTGTCGAACCGTCTTCCTCTTTCGCCTCGCGTGATACCCCGTGCGCGTGGCGCATGTGATCTGGGTCCAACCAGGTACTCTTGCCCCAATGATCGCTGCCTGTTGTTGCCGCACAACACCACGCCACGGCGCGCACAGTGTGCAATACGAAGAGCATGCTACTTGAATGTGGCCAAGTTGTCGCAGCGTTATCCCCCTCCTTAACGTATCGGCCCGATGCGTGAGAAAAAGTACGGCTTTTTGCGGACAACATGTTCAACTTCCGTGGAGTTGCTGCGTCTTGGGCTCTCGTGCTATCGTGTCCAGCGGATTTCACTTCGTAAGTGACGTCGCTTATACGACAGAGTATTCCATAAGGGCCGAAGTATCGGCAGAGAAGCTTTTCAGACTGTCCACGGCGTCGCACTGGGGTCCATGCCTTCACCTTGTCACCGAGCTAATAATGAGCTTCACTACGTGGCTGGTTGTACTGGCTGGAATCGATGCGTTGTTGGCGGCGTATTTGGTACCTTGGCGTCTGTCGCGCTTCCTGGGCTATTTGCAAGAAATGGTCTAGGTCAGTTGAGTTATTTTCTTCATCTGACAGTAACATAGCATCCAGTTGTGGTTACTGCTTGGCCGAATACAAGTTCAAATGGGGCGACTGGTGTTGTTTTTTGAACGGCCATATTATATGCGAAGGTGATGTAGAGCAAAATTTCGTCCCACAGCCGATGTTCAACATCGACATACATCGAAGGCATGTCAGCCAGTGTTCTGTTGAGGCGTTCAATTAAAGCGTTTGTCTGAGGGTGGTATGCCGTAGTTCTCCAATGATCAGTATGTGTCATTTGCATCAAGCATTCCATGAGGTCCGCAGTAAAGGCTGTTCCACGATCGGTAATAACGACGGTGGGAGCGCCATGCCTGAGAATGATATTGTTAACAAAAAATTTTGCAACTTCGACAGCCATTGCACTGTACAGGGAATCAGTTTCTGCGTAATGGGTCAGATAGTCCGTGGCCACAACTATCCACCTTTTGCCTAAAGATAGTGTTGGGAAGAGTCCAAGGAAGTCCAGACCGACTTGTTGGAATGGGGCTTTTGGTGGCGGTGTTGGCTGAAGGAGGCCTGCCAGTTTTACGGATGGAGTCTTGCGCCTTTGATACTCACGACAAGTCTTGACATAGTGCTGCACTGATGCTATTAACTTAGGCCAGTAGTATTTCAGACGAATCCTGGCGAATGTACGGCTCACGCCCATGTGTCCAGATGTCGGTTCATCATGACATGCTTGTAAAATTTCTTCTCGCTTGCCGTGGGTACGAGAAATAGAAGCTTTGCTTCGCGGCACTCGAAGTTTCTCTTGTAGAGGACACTTCCTCGCAGACAGAACGAGGAGAGCCCTCCAGGCGCTATATAAGTGGAATTAATTTCAGGTCAACTCGTTGTTGTTGAGCGATTTGTGGCACATCAACAATGCCAAGGAACGGGAAATCCTCTTCTTCTGACCAAGTTGTCTGGACTGGTGCGGGGGACAAGCAGTCGGCATCGCTGCGTTTCCTCTCGGATCGGTATACGACAGTAATATCATGCTCTTGCAGCCTAAGGCTCCATCTTGCTAGTCGCCCAGATGGATCCTTGATTTGCCAGCCTGCAAAGCGAATGGTGATCACTGACTGTTGTGAATGGTCTACCATAGAGGTAGGGTCAAATTTTACATGTTGCCCAAATGAATACATGACGCTCTTTCTCGGTTGCCGAGTAGCTGGCCTCTGCTTTCGAGAGCTTACGGCTGGCATAAGCTATTACTTTCTCCTGATCGTTCTTTCACTGCATTTGTATGACACTGAGGCCGACGTTGCTCGCATCGGTATGAACTTCAATGTCGGCTTTCTCATCAAAATGGGCAAGAATTGGAGAAGCTTGTAGGCGTTTCCTTAACTCATCAAAGGCGTCTTGTTCGCTTTTCCACATAAAAGGTACGTCTTTTCTTGTTAGTATTGTAAGGGGCTCAGCAATCTTTAAAAAGCTTTCGACAAATCTTCTGTAGATCGCGCATAAACCCAAAAAACATCACACTGACTTTTTTTATGTGGGTGTCGGGACCTTGCAACAGCCGCTGTCTTTTTGGGATCTGGCCAAATGCCTTCAGCACTGATGACGTGTCCAAGAAACCGAAGTTCATCGAAGCCGAATTGACATTTTTCCGGCCTAATTGTCAAGTCTGCTGCGTGAATAGCTTCTAATACTAGTCGCAGTTGCTCAAGATGCTAGTTAAATGTTGCTCAAAATACGACCACATCATCCAAATATACTAAGCACGACTACCATTATAATCCTGCGAGCACAGTGGGCCTCTTCGATTATCCGTTCTTGGCAGTCCCGGACTGCCCGAGACAGTGCTTTCAGCCAATGAGCGTTGCGTATGCAGTTTTTCGGACAGTCCGGGACTGTCAGAGACGGATAATCGAAGAGGCCCAGTGTCCATCATTCGCTGGAACGTCGCAGGCACGGAACAAAGGCCGAATGGAAGCGCTTTAAATTTGTAGAGGCAACCCATTCTTGAGATTCAGGGAGGAGAAAAACTTTGCCTATTGGAGCCGATCTAATTTATTGTCGATACATGGAAGGGGGTGTACATCCCGCTTAGTTACACTGTTCAATTTACCGTAGACGACGCATAATCAATGTGTGTTATCTTTTTTTCTTAACGAGCACTACAGGAGACGCCCCTGGACTGCTCGAAGGCTGAATAACGTCATCTGAAAGCATCTCTACTCGCTTCTTGATGATCTCCCTTTCTTTTGGTGAAACTCGACAGGGGTGCAAGCATACTGGTCTTGTGGCATCCTCTGTTATGATTTTGTGCTTTGCAACAGAAGTGCGCCGTACATTCGAGGAAGTGGAGAAGCAGTCAGAAAAATCCTTTATCAGGGCATATATCTATTTCTTTTGGGCTTCCGGGAGTTACGAGTTGACAGTAATCTATGTCTTGACACTGCATGTTCCTGGCAGAGCAGTTGATGTTCTCGTTAGGCTGCCTAGTTTAGTTGCTACACAGAGCTCGTGAGAATAGGCAATAGCTGTTCCTTGTGCAATGTGTTGGAATTCATTTTCGAAATTCCTAAATGCGACATTTGCACCGCCATTGCTTAAGTGAACAAGACCCCGAGCCACGCAAATACCTTTGTTCAAAAAGAGCCCTATGTTTCCCCCCGCTATGCCTTCGTGGTCGTAAAATTTTTCATTCTCCACAAGAGCCATTATACTGCAGCGTGGCGGCACAGTTACATCATCATCAATGACGCGCAGCGCATCAAGCCTCTGATTCTTCACGCATAGCTTGTTTTGTCAAGAAAGACACACTGGGCCTACCTAGGTTAATTATGGCACCATTAGTTTGTAGAAAATCTATTCTCAATATAAGTTCCCTTGAACATTCTGGCAGTACAATAAAAGTCAGAAAAGTATATGAAGCCTTTTATCTTAAGTCTTGTGGTGCATCAGCCAAGGGGCGTAATAAGATGACCGCCTGCCATGCGTATGTGCAGGTCAGTCCACTGCGTCACAACTTTTTTCACTTTATTCGCCATCTTATAGCTTATTACCGAATAATCAGCGCCGGTGTCGACTAAGGTATTCAGCTCGCATCCGTCTATTATCAACCGCAAATCTGATGTAATCTTTTTGTTCCTGCACCTGTTTACTGGAATTATCTCGTCATCGCATTGGAAACGTGTTGGAGGATCTTCGTAACTCTGGTTATCAGCGGCCTCACCTCCACAGGTCGCTTGCTTCAGTTTTCCTGGTGTGGGCTTGGTGAATGACGCCTTGGCAATCTTGGACACCTGCGTGTGGGCTAGGCTAGGCCATCGGTAGCACATGGGCGATGGTGACCGTGGTTGATGTTGGCAAGGAGTAATGGGGGTTTGGCGCGTGGACAAGTATTCTTCAATCTCTGCTGGTCATTCACCGTTTCGGGGGCATGGTGCACTTAAGGGAAAACCCCTTGATTCAGCTTGACGGTACGGGCAGAACCTATACAGGTGACCCACTTCTCCCCAGTAAAAACACAGAGGCCTGTGCTCATGGTCACGCCACACGTCACTTTTCCGTGGCCTTCGCTGGAGGTGGATAGGCAGCCGTTCGTTCCAAAAGACGAGGTGCACTACTCTGTACTGCGATTTGTCTGAGTACATCGGCATATGTTGGGGTGCGCCGCATCGGCTGTGGCTCACGTTTTGGATCCCATATGACCTGCCTCAGTTCGTCCTGGACAACGTCGACAATGGATAGTGCAGTTGGAGTCTGAGGTGTCTGCAACTTGTTGAGCTCTTCCCTGATCACTGAGCGGATGAGCTCCCGTAGGCCTTCAATGTCGTTCGACATGCCTCCAGAGAAGGCATGGGCAGGTGCATAGCTTGCCTCATGGTTGTATTGGGAAGCCCGCTGTTCCAGCTTCTTTTCGATGGTCGTTGCTTCGGATGGGTTGCGGACGAGAACTGCGAAGAGTTCTTGCTTTACTCCACACATGAGATGGCACAGCTTCTTATCTTCACTCATGTTCGTATCAACACACTTGAACAGGCGGGACATGTCCTCAATGTACATTACCACGTTCTTGTTTGTGAGCCGGTTCCTAGCTTGAAGTGCAATTTCCACCTTTTCTTTACGATCCGTGCTGGCGTATGTAGCTAGCAGTTGTCTAAATTCCTCCGAAGAGGATAAAGAGGGTTCGTGGTTTTCATACTACGTTTTTGCAAAGTCCTCCAAAGCGTTACGTTACGGAGCTTCTGTCTTTCATCCCATTCATTAAAGCTCGCCACTCTCTCGAACAGTTCCAACCAGTTTTCCACGTCTTCAAACGAGTCACCATGGAATGTTGGCGGCTTGAGAGGTTGGGTTACGACCATCTGTGCCGGTGTTACCTGGTTAGTCATTGTGGTGGCGTCTGTTGTCTGAATTTCCCTTGGCATGAAGAGAAGAGGGCCGAATTTCGGGCAAGTCACCTCGAAGATGGTGGCTGGTCCTCTGGTGCACAGGTGTCAGTTCCACGGGGCTCACGACTCATACCCCACACCTCCACCAGAAATGTAACGATGTTGAGGAACACAGGGTAATAAAACAACTATATATTTATTAAGGGCGAACCTGTGCCCACGACTCAAAGTCCCTGCGCTCATGAAGAATGCCCGGTAGTCGCGTTCTAAAACTGGCGTCGAACCGTCATCTTCTTTCACCTCGCGGGATACCTAGTGTGCGTGGCACATGCGAGCCGGGTCCAATCGGGTACTCATGCCACGATGATCACTGCCTGTTGTTGCTGAACAACATCACCGTATGGCGCGCACTGTGTCCAATACGAAGGACGCGCTACTTGAATGTGGCCAAGTTGTCGTGGCAATAATGTTGGAAAGAGGGAGAGGGGAAGAGCTTCGTGGCACTATGGGAAAGCTGGTGGGGTTCCCTAAGGCCAGAAAGGTTTAGGACCCCTGCACTACACAAGTTTCACACCACAAGTTTAACTTGTGCAGTGAAATTTTAGCGAGAATACTTGGAAGCGGTTCTTACTCTATAGTTTGACACTCATTAAGAATAACTTATATGCTAGATGAAAGGGTTTTTCTTTATTTATTTCAGGATCAGCTCCTCATTTGCTGCTCATAGAACTGCAGAAATGTTTTTAAATCAGTTCTGCTTGTATCACTCAGAAGCTGAATATCTATTAAAAGGCGTTTGTGGTAGATCAGGGCCTGTTAACGCAAATATTTTAGTTGGAGCATTCTCGTTGCTGGCATTTGGGCACCCACTAATCACAGTAGCGATCGGCATGATAATTAGACGATTGCCTGGGGGATGGCACTCAGACAGCCTTTAAAAGCAGTTTTCCGAATATGGGCGAATATTTAGCTGCTATATGTTGATTGTTATGTCAATGACTGTACAGGAGCACATTCATGAAGAATGTATAGGTGTGTCTTCTAGGAGCAAGTCTGTTGTGATGACATCTGTTTTCATTTTTCTTAAAAGAGAGAAAAAGAAACTTGCAGCAGCTCCAGGAAAAGGTTGACTGTGCTTTTTCTGCCACCTAAAGTTTCCTCTGGTGTTAAGGTTTTGGTGTGTCTAATATGCTGCCAACTGGACTCTTGCAGGTGCTGCGAGTGTTTGGGCAGCTCCGAAACTCTATCTGAAAAATCTGGCGACTTCAAAGAATGCAAGTGTCTGCCCATCAAGCCTCCATGCACAGCTTTAGTGAAAATGACAGCCAGGGCCACAGCTGAAGCCAAAGCCAGGATTGCAACAGCTTGCAGGGGCGTGCTGCCTGACATTATGCCACTCATATTCACACTGCAGCCTCTAGACAAGGAGTCTTTGCAGTTGCAGCCATGGTCACTGCCACAGTTCCCTCTTTCAGTGTTGGCAACATTGTAGCAATTGGATTATGTGTGCCCCTTGCTGTGCCACCTGTGCCCGAACGCACTTGCTCATAGTTCCAACCTCAAGCAGCATGTTTGCATTTGTACGGGAGAGTGGCCATATTCCTGCGCCCACTGCGCTGCGTCCTTTTCACGGAAGGAGTGCCTCTTATACGCCATGCCTTGTCACACAGGGGAGAAGTGCTCATTGTTACGCCACACAGTTTCTTATAGCAAAACCTATTGATTAATTTGTGTGGTGTTCATTACACACTGTTGTAATACATACTAAAGGAATGTGGCAGCTCAAATGTTCTTGAGCTGTTCGCAAGCTTAACTGCAAAGCTTAAAGGGGTACTGACACAATAACTCTGACTCTTAATAACTGCCATATTTATTCGATTATAAGGCGGTCACGATTTTAAATGAAGGGTGCCAGTTGGAGAACCCAATAAAAAAAAGGTAAATATGCAGACTAGCATAAGGTGATATTGAGTAGCCAACGGACTATTCACACTCGGTAGGGATTGCCTGAAATACTGAATTACTAACATAGCCAAAACCGAAATTCCGACCATGAAATATGGTGGAGGGGAGCTCCAACATGTGGAGTGTGGATTATATGTGAATTTTTGCCTTTAGGTGTTGCTTCACTGCAGAGCAAATATCACCTTATACTGTGGCTTCACGGCATTGGGGTGCACGCTGCCGTAAAGGCACACTATAAGGCGAAAGTCTCGCTGTTGTGAAACCACACTATACAGCGAAATTTGCGATTCCGTGAAGCCACTCCTCAAGGCAAAATTCGCTTATAGTCTGGTGAGAACCCCTGGACTACACAATCTAACCGATGTTCAGTAAAATTTTAGCAAGAATTTCGAGGCTAAAGATTGTGGGAAAAAGCCTTGCCTGATATTCGAATAAATATGGCGGTTGGTTCCATTTTTGTAACCTCATGATTATCGTCTGTAAAGTATCAGTATCAAACGCAGCTTAGAAAGCGTTTATTTCATTTTTCGAGTGAGGAAGTGGAAAGTGCAGCTTCTATTGATGTGCTAATCAGCGTAGGTCCTATTTGTAAACAATATTAAGTCGCAAGTTTGGGCAATTGATTTCAGTTACTCTGACGTTGTCAGCTTGTCTTGCCATTCAGGTAACGTTTCAGCATTGGTTGCATGAGTGTCTCGCCCTGACTGCACACGAAGCGTATGTGATAAGTTCTTGTAGTTTACGGGTTACCAAGTTACCAGAGCCGTTGCCAGCGGTGGCAAAATGGATAGTAGTGACATCTTTTGATTAGTTGTCCAACTACAACGCGTTCCAGAAATAGTTTTGTCGCATCAGTGTTATTGTCAAAAGGAAATCGTAAAAGTATGATACGTCAATCCTTTATTGATCAGTGTTGCCTACAGGCAACGTACCAAGAATTTTTGTAGTTTCTTGCTGAGTTTTGGTATTGGGTACAAAGTTTCTTGCTAGATGTCTTGTGACAAAACCGCATGGCGGGCAGAAAACATCATTTGTTTGGTTTGGAGCAGGAGCACAGGTTGAGGAAAAAGTTTGGCATGTGACTCTCTTTTGAAAGCCCGACCAGAGGAGACAGACCGATACAAGATTTCTGGCTTCAGTGGTGTCACACACGGGATGTAAAACAAATTCATCGTATGTACATATGTACAGCTATGATTCACAGATAAGAGCTACCTTTTTCAAGTTACAAACGAAAGCATAGGTGGAGTGGGGAAAAGCCCACTTTCAGTTTTCTGCCTTCTGTATCAACCATTGCTGAAAAAGTTTATGCATAATATTTTTTTTATTGTTGAATATGCTTATTCTCGATGTATTTTGCACATTTAGGTAGAAAATAAACAATATTCATGGGCATTTAAATGTGCCATTATCAAAGGATGAATTATTATGGCACTAATGTTGCTTTATACCAGGATTTAATTAGAATACGGAAGTTGGAGTAGTAGTTTAGCATGCTCTTTGTTCAGACACAGCATCACCAGAATTTGCTACCAGCGTTATTTCTTCCGTACACCTCTCCAGTTACTCTGTAAACCACCAACAGTAAGAAGTTTACAGACATACTAAAACTGTAATGCCGGGATCGTGCTGTGCAGTACTGTTCTATGCAAAGAAGCATTACAGTGGTGTAGCAATGCACACATTTCCCACCAAACTAGCACCAAACTAGCAGACGAAACAGTAGTACAGATGCCATGGTAAGTGGTGCGCCAGCGTGCGTCACAGGTCGGCGCGCTCACATGATAATTGCTGTTTCCAGGCGTGCCTCATACGTCACAGGGCATGAGGTGTTTTTTGAAATCGCAACTGCGATTGGTCGTTTTATACAAGCTTAACAGTCGTCATGTGCTTAAGCAAATGAGTTTCTTTGCCATCATTACTTGGTCAATAGGTACTAATTAAGCACAAAACAGAGCCTAAAAATTTTGTGTCTGGGCATAAGCAAACCTCAACGCATTGGTTATTATTTGCAAACTGGCAACAACATGCTCTAGTGGGCACTCAAACCCTCGAGAAACCATCAGTGACATTTAGTGACGCCAATTTGGACAGATTTGCTCTTGTCACATATTCACAAAGGAAAACCTTTAGAAGTAAGGATGGCAGACTGCAAACCACGCTGATCACTATTATGTCCAATTTTTTTTTTTTTTTTTCACATGCTCTGGACAATTGCACGCTTGAAGTGTGAGACCGTGAGCCTACTTTGTTTTGTGCTCCAAGTTCCAACTGGTGCACAACATTGGATGAAGAGTGCACTCTACATTAAAGGGGCCATGACAACATATTTTTGAGCTTAAATTATGCATTGTATGTTAAACAATATGTGTCCCACAGCAAGCTGGCAAAGTTTTAGTGCATTAGAGGCTGTAGAACATTTGTATTTGAATTTTTTAATGTTGCAGTTGAAGCATAAGCAGTCTGGCGACACTGAGTGATGACTAAATGAATGGCCCCCCCAGAAACTGCTTCCTCGGGTGACAAAAGCCGGTTTTGAAGGCCATGCTATTTCGAACTACAAAGATTGGAAGTGATTGCAGGAGCTGAAAATACGTAATGAACACCAAGCATCGTTTCATTTTTGTATGCGTGTTTCGGCGATCTTTAGTTTGCTACTGCTTTTTATCACGCCCACAATTCGTTAGTGAAGGAATTGTGGGGACAGTTTGAGCTGCCACATTGCTACGCAGTGGGGTGCTTTAACGTGCAGAGAATGACGGCCGATGTGGTCTCGAAGTGTTTCGACGTAGACAACACAGAGGTGGCCCGTTAGTTCCTTGCGTCGCAAAGCCTTGCCGATATGGCAGTTGCTGTCAATGGGAAGAGCTGAGAGGCAGTGATTTCAAATTGAAATTTCTGGTTAAAATGGGTGCTGGGAGCCGAGTTTCTTAATGCGTATAACCATATTGGGCCATCTACTCTCAATTGCATATATAAACTGACAGCTATTGGGCAACCATGTCATGGGCACTTTAAACATATGCTGTATTTCATGCCCGCATAACAGCACTTGCGAGTGAAATCTGATGAATATACTTAATCACTTGTTTTATGTCGAGTACATTTTGGTTCTATGAACTACTAGGTTGCACTGTTACGTATATGCAAGCAAAGTTGAGCTTCTCTTTAGTGTCATTGCTCTCATTTGCTTCTCAACTGGTAAAAAATGTTATCCTTTATGATGTTTGATAGCTTGAGGAATATAGTATGGCTTCTATTGTCCTCAATATTCAGTGCTCCCAGCTGTGGCAAGCTTTTCCTAGATCTAGGGATTTTATGCATTGTTTATGAAAATAGGGAAATGGGTTCTAATCTGGGGGAATTCCATGCTATGACATTAAAACTGTGAAACTGCTGACCTAACAGCGTGTTTTGATTTCAGTCACTTGCATATTACCTTTGCATTAGTATGTGTACTGATTTTATCGTACAGTAGCGTAGTAAACGCATCTCGCCCAGTAAATAACAGTTTGTTGATGTCCTGTGCCCACTAACGAAGCACCGTTACTGAGATTTTGCCGTTTGTACCTCTATATGGGCTGTCAATGTATATGCACTCTAAATGAAATATTCATCTAACTGGTGAAACAAACGTGTGCTGTAACACCAAACTAAGGGGCATGAGCATATCTTGGCATGAGCAGACATGGTACACCTGGCGCAGAGCACGACCATGCGGTTGTGGTGCTAGGCAGCAAAGTGCACTTGCATATACTAAAATTTATCGCGAACCACCCTAGGCAGAGCTGCTTGAAGTGGATAAAATGTAAACTAAAGTGAAATGTACACTATTTTGATACGGTTGCATTCTGTGAGGTCCAGGGCCCATCGTCCTGTTAACATAACTTGCACTGCGACATCTTAGCTTGAATCCAGTGACTACACTATTTGATTGCACTGAGAGGTTCCTAGCTTCCTCACATATTAGAGTTCCTGATAGTATGAGGGAAACAAGATGCCACTGTCTACGAATCTTTAGAGGGCGCTGTGACTTCATGGCTATGCCGGGATAAAGGAAGTCTGGCATTTCTTTTATCATTCTTTGCCCAGAACATGATCAAGGCTGAGCAAACAAATGTTTTACACGTGTTGGTTCTACTAAAATACACATATCATTTTTGTTTGCTCGTCCGTGATATAACAAGTAAACAATAGAATGCACGCTTGAGACTGGGGCACCATATGTGCCAACTCTCTTCTTCCTGCAAATTTTTAAACTTTAAAATTTGTCTTCTGCAGCTTTCGATAAATGGTGAAGCCTGGGTAGTTGGCTCAACTAAGTATGTTTTGCATGAGTTGAGAATTGTTTATATAAAACATAAATGCTACCACATTATATGGGTAAGTGTTGTAGTCTGTCTCTAGCCTGAGTAAGTTGATTGATACAAAGGGGAAATGTTTGTGTTAATGTGCTGTTTGCATTCATGCTGGCATTACCAGGGATCTCTGTGTTGTTACAGATGCGTCGATTCCTCCTACAGTGCATTCAAGATGATGTGTGCTTTGGACTTTATCAGGAATTCATCTCATGAACTTCTCCGAAAGCATCCATCTGGTTGTCCTGTTACATGACATAGCAGTTTGAGTTACTGATTTAACTCTGTGATGTGTTGGCAAATAAACCCGAGAGCAAATAAACAACTCGAATTGTTATACATGCACTAGATTCTTTCAGTTGCAGCATTCCTTAAAAGTTGATTGAAAACTGTGATGGTGATGTGACTGTGTTTGTATCAAGTGAAATTTCCATTCTTCCCTTTTCCCTGTTTGTCCCTTGGAATCATGCAAGAAATGAACAGGTTCTATTGCAGTCACCAAGTTGTAATTATTGTGGTAAATAAAACAAAGCGGTGCAATGTACTTGTAGAGAATGTAGTTTCATCAAGGTAACCCATTGGATGGTATTGTACCTGTCTTCACAGATCTGCTAACACAGGGAATGTCGGAAAAGAATTGTAGTGAGCTATTTTTACAGTGCCACCCACAAACAAACATTCTCTTCCTTGATGCATAGGAATTTGGCTGCATTCTTTTCCACCATCAAACATGGTGCCATTCTCTCTTCTAGGAATATTTTTTTGTGTTTTTTTTTCCTTTGCATTTCGTATACTTTCATGTTTACTTCTTTTACATATTCCTTCATATATATCAGTTGGTACTTTTGTTGTTCTGCATGGTATAAATACTGTGATGCGTAAATACTGCATAGTACTCAAATAAATGGTTGAGTGCATTGTGCAGTATTACACATCCAAAGTATTTTTGAGTGTTTAGGCAAATCAAAATGGCTTGCTTAATCCGGCCTCTATGTATAGCCAGCCTCGAGGTTGAATCCATTCGCGATAGTGAGCTATGCATAGTGAGATAGTTGTTTATTCAGGTGTGTAGATGTGGTAGTGTTTGCGACAAAAGCATTCATAGGTGAATTGGTCACCAGCACCATGTACTAGTTGTATTTTGTTTTCATTGAAACTCTTGTGAAACAACCATGAAAAAATGTTTACACTGCAGTAAAACAAACAATCCTTTGTTACAAAAGCATGGAAAATTTGGCGAGTTGGTACGGTTACATATTTTTTGGTTCATAGCAGGAAGGGACACAAACAAAGACTAACATTCATCCTATCTGCTTCTAGTCTTTGTCTGTGTCCCTTGGCGCTATAAACTAGAAATGCTTTATGGTGTGTGCAGAAATGCGGCTCTATTCGCCTCCATCCGCAAACTTGGTGCCATTCTAACGTATATAAGTGCTGTGTTTATTATTTTTTCCCTTTCATATTTTGCTGATTTTCTTTGATAATTTTTTGCACTAATATAAATATTTCATTTTATATGCTTCATGTGTTCTCATTTCACATAATGCTTTTTGTTGTGCTGCATTCTTGAAGTTCTTTTATGCCAGAAAACATGTAATTCTTAGTTTATTAT
Source organism: Dermacentor silvarum (assembly GCF_013339745.2). Taxonomy (NCBI): domain Eukaryota; kingdom Metazoa; phylum Arthropoda; class Arachnida; order Ixodida; family Ixodidae; genus Dermacentor; species Dermacentor silvarum. The sequence continues at coordinate 149,991,076 of NC_051163.1, read as the reverse complement.
CCAAGTGCACAATGTAGTGCTACCTATACAAAGTTTTTGACTATTTAGGCATAACATCGAAATTGCATACCAAATCTGACTTTTATTATACCCAGCAGGGGTTTTTATGTATTCAGGTTAGTAATGTATGTTTAGAGAGATAGGAACTGGTGTGAGACATGTACTGTATCGGGGTACTGTTGCCATAACAATAATGTGTGTGTTGGGTTATAGCATGTGTGTTAGGTTATCGCGTATATTGCCTACAATTGTAGCAGTCCTTTTTGATTGCCAGGTTTAGCACTTTAGTTGAGGGAAGTGTTTTCATTCGTATCGCCTTCCCATGTTCCCTGTGACTTGCAGATTCCTTGTCATCAGGGTCACTGAAACAGTACGACCTGGTCATGTCTGTGCATGGCAGGTTGCATTGCTGCCGGCTGTGCCCTTACAAGACCAAGCATAAGCAGAACATGACGGCTCACCTGCGCACACACTCGGGCCAACGTCCCTTCGAGTGCCACCTCTGCCCAAAAGTGTTCAGTGTGAGGTCCAATCTCAAGCAACATGTGCGCAGCCACACAGGAGAGCGCCCCTACCAGTGCCACCTGTGCCCTGAAACATACACTCGGAGTTCCCACCTGACACGCCATCTGCACTACCACACGAAAGAGCGTTGCTTTTCCTGTGTGCACTGTGGTGCATCCTTTTCACAGCAGCGACATCTGTCCAATCACATGTCTTGGCATGCAGGGAAGAACCCCTAAAGGTCAGGGTCTTGTAGTTTCTTTTGTGGATCGCTTAATTTGTTTGTTGTAGTAGGTCAGCTCTAAACTGCATCGATATATTTCTAGGTCCTTCAACTACAAAGCTTCTTGTCGTATTAACTAGAGATTAGTTGACTCCACTGTCTATGAGGATTTCTTGAAGACTGCCTTCATGTAACTTCACTGCTTTGCCACCTTATCAGAGGTTTGGCTTATCTTGAACATGGACTGACCGAATATGTGTTCATGACTGTGGCAATATGTTTCTTGAAATTGCGTATAATATACGAAGCTTTCAAAAAAAAACGGACACAAACATTTGATTCCTGGGCACAATAGTGTGTGCCCAGTTATGGTTCTTGCAAATTTCTCAGTACATCATTGGTGCAGTTCACATTTAATTTAATTGTGCTTCCTAGCTTAAGTGCTTATGTTTTAATTACTCATTTATAAACTTAATATACAACAAGACTACCATGTTACACACTGGTTTATTACTCATCATACCATTGTGGCAACTCTTATGTCCTAAAGCTGAAATGCATAGCTTATGCAGAGTTTGTTCTCAAGCTTAAATGTACAGCATTGGACTTATGGTTGAGCATAAGCAAACCCCATAACACTTTTTGACAGTTGTGAACCAAGGCAACGGAGAGCAAATGGCCACTGGTACTCTTTAGAAGCCATCAGGGATGCATATCTTCCAGAGGCAGCGTGATTTCCTCGATCACTTCTGAGGGTATCGTACTTGAAAAAGCCTAATGCCACATCCTCTACAAGTAAAAAATTGAAAGCAAGCAATATATTTACGTTCTTGTGCTTTCTACAAACACAGATGTACACATGTATTTACACCTCTGCTTTGCGTACAAACGGAAAAAAACTGCCATCCAAATCGCATTGAATGCTATGGCTACGCGAAGTGCACTGGGTTGACTGGGCATTGGCTACGGGTTGTGTGTGTGTGTGTGTGTGCTATGGTGGTACCGTATTCTTCTCGTGATCGAGTTTTGGAGCACTGTGTACAGAGCAGCTACGCAAGTGTGCGTCGTCCGACCTCACGTCGTCACATCTGCAGATCGCTTTGCAGATTCGGCATGCGTCGCTGCGTGAAATGCGCAGTTGCTACCAGAAAACAAGCCATCCTTCGTCCCTCCCGAGCTGCCTTCCTGCTATCTTCCTTTGTGCGTGATTTGGCTCACCATTGCACGCTTCACTGGCACATACAGCTTACGGCGTGAGGGAATGATGATATCGCCATTATACTTTATATCGAACATTACGGCGACCACGACAACAGAAATGCGCCTTGAGTGTCATATCATTGCAATTGCAATTTAATAGGAATGGCACCCGTACGCTTGTGGGTTACCCGCATTCACGAAGTGAAACGTCACTCTAATTTTTTGAAATTGCTTACCAAATCAATAGGTGCATGTTATACATTGGTGTGACTTACATATTTTTGTGGAAAAACTGCTGTTATGACAGGGGTGCAACTTATACAAAGGTGCGACCTTTAGACCGGAAAAAAAACCGGTAATATACGAAGTTAGCAAAGAAACCATAAACGCGTTTGAGACCTGGGGGCCTATTCTGTGAGTGTCCACCTCGCAGATATGTCAGTTTCATCTGCTGCTGGAATGCTGATTGGCTCTTCGGGCCGTTCACGACCAGCCCGTACTTTCGTAGTCGTTCGAACACATGGCGCAGGTGAAGTGCGTGTTTGCCTGCTGAAGACGAGGATGTCGTCGATGTATGTGAAACAGCAGCTCAAACCATGGAGAACCTGATCGAAAATTTGTTGAAACGTTCGTGCGGCGTTTCACAGACCAAATGGCATCTGGAGGTACAAAAACATGCCAAAAGTGTTATGGCTGTCTTATGTACATCGGAAGGCTTGACTAGGTCTATCTTGCTGAATATTGTGAACCATACAATAACATGGTAAAGTCCTGAATTTGTGCGATTGGGTACCGCTCCGATACCGTCCCTGTGCGGTAGTTGCCGCACAGTCTCAGTCACCGGAGGGCTTGGAGACCATGTGTAGTGGTGATGACCATGGACCAGATGAGGGCCAGACGTAGCCATGCTTGAGCATGTGCTTGAATCCTTGCCACACAATCTTGTAACAGTCAGCAGTAAGACGAGGATGTGCAAAAACCGGTGCTCCCTCAGTTGCAATGTGATGAGTAACGTCGTGGCGCACCGGGTCTTCAAGAGAAGGCGCATGGAAGAGATCTAAAAACTCTTCGAGAAGTGAAGACCACGGTGGGGAGACTTTGGCATGTGCTTGTACAAGACGCATGGGCGGTCCTTGTTCGAACTCTGGCTCAAGCGTACGGCTTGCAGAGCTGTGTGCTTAGGCGCCACTTAGTTATTGTCAATTAAACATCGATGGCTAGCCCTAAGATCTAGTATTTTCGCACCACAGGTAGGTTGTGTAACTACTTCAAACAGGTTGAAGTCTAAAGTGAAGTTAATGAAGCTTGTTGAAGCAGGGTAGAAGATGATGAGAGCTGTGCCCAGTTGATGTGTGGAAAATTGAAAGGGTGAGTAAATAAGTGACGTCAACCTGGCAGAGCTCAAATGCTCTTACAATGCTTTCACGCAGTTTATCTGAAAATGAGTGATCAGAGTTTGGTGCGCTGTTTCGTAATAGTTGCCTATTACTAGTTTGGTGGAAGATGTAATGTAAGCTGTCGAGGTGATTTCAAGATCGGAATCCGTATCAATATCAAATAATGTGAGTGATTTTTAATGCCTGAAAGTACACCTCCTCTTCTCCTATGAATGCGATCACGCCTGTATATATTAAATGAGTTGCAGCTGTAAAGAACTTCGCAGTCGTGGATATCGGGATGTAGCCATGTTTCAGTGAAAGCGATATCAGAATCACTGTCTTCAAGAAAAGATGAGGCATGAGCGCATTTGGTAGTATGCTTCGTACATTAGTGAATAATATTGATAAGGTGGAAGAAATGACAACCGGTTTGTGTTGTTTGAGGATGTGTGCACACTTGTTGCGTATCAGCTATCAATGTAACTCCACGACAGTATCAGTAGCGACATTGAAGATATAGGTTTTTGAGTTCATGTGCAGTTTGCCAACTTACAGCGTGTACTTCTTTTTCTGTTGCTTAGCGAATTTTATCAGTTGTGCCCTCGCTTGTGCCCTCGCTTGTGCCCTCGCTTGTGCCCTCGCTTGTGCCCTCGCTTGTGTCCTCGCTTGTGCCCTCAGTTGTGCCCACAAATCTTCATGGATTTCAAAGTTTTTTTGTTTTTGTTTTTTTTTTTAGTTTGGGCCCTGATGACAGGATGAGTGCTTTGTCCTTTGAAATAGGTCAACTTTGCAATTATTGGCCGTCGCTTCTCAGAGCTATATTTCCCGAATCGGTGAATGCGCTCGAATTGATGGCTAGTGGTGGTCATCTCCAACTTTTTCTCAGTAAAAGTTAATTATTTTTTGCTCGGACATTGCCCAATCTTCATTGGACTCATCTTCTAACCCAAAGAATTGAAGATTTGAGCGCTGCATCTTAATTTCCGCATTGTCGCTTCTTGAGGTAATGGCTGTCAGCTGGTCTGAGGCGCACATGGCTTCATAATTTTTTTTTCACCTTTGTTGTGCTACGTTAGGCGATAACTGCTTTCAAGATCGCGATCTTAGCACTATAAGTATGCAAACTTCGTTTTCACATGCTTTCTGTTTTTCTTTGGCGCCTTTTATCTTGTTTTCTTTTTTTAGTGTTTGTAGAAAAAACTTCTGCCCTGAAGCAAAGAACTTGGTGGTGGCATAATTGGCGAGAGACTCCCCGTGGTAGCTTAGTGGCTACAGCATTGAGCTGCTGAAGTAGAGGTCATCGGTTTAATCTCTGCCCCGGTGGCCGCATTCTGATGAAGGCGAAATGTAAAAATGTTTGTGTACTTGGATTTATGTGCAAGTTAAAAATCCTCTGGTGTTCAAAATTAATTTGGAGTCCTCCACTATAGCGTGCATCGCAATTAGATTGTGGTTTTGATTCACTCTGTCCTGGGCTATTTTCTGTGTCGCATTCGTTTCTTCAGGCCAAAAAATTCTTATCACTTTCAACACTGTTGGAGCACAGCTGGGGAACTCCCGATTGCAATTTGTCCAATATACATTTTTGTGTTTGCTTTCTGCAATGTGCTTTCTGGTTGTGTTCCATAGGAAAAGGTCTTTCGTATGCCAACACCTTTCATGAGGATTCGCTGAATTGTATTAGTGTCGCGTGATGTTACAACACCGCTGACATCTGACCTTAGAGACAAACCTTTGCTACTTTACATGCACACAATTTCCTCTGGGGCCATTTTATTCGTGGCAATTTCTACCAAGGGATTTTTTTCCGGAACCCCTCCAAGTAGACTGCTCTTCAGTTGAACAACAGTTTCAGTGTCTACTGCCATTCAGCTTAATGGCAGTGAAAATGCCTGTGTATAAGCATATTGGTGGAAGGAGGAAGAGGGGGAGAGCTTCGCGGCACTACGGGAAAGCTAGGCTTCCCCAAGGCCAGAAAGCTTTAGAACCCCTGGACTACAGTCTAGACCGCTTATAACGTAAGTCGCGGGAGTTGCGAATATTTGCACTATAAACGGTACCGCACTATAGCCAAAACACCTATTTTATTCCAATAATGGACACTCCAGGCGCATTTCTGCCATCGCTGTCACAGTGCTCTAGGTTCCGTATTCGCTTACTGAATATATTATCAAGCACGGTGTCACGTGCGCACAAGCAAACATGAAGACATCTCGCTCATTGACCGCGGAAACGAACTGTCAAAACCCTTGAGTGACGAAGCGCGGCGAGCGAATTGACCTTCCTGCTATCATGCCTCTCGCTTCAACGCGACCTATAAGCGGCGAAAACACGGCGCGCGGCGGACTTTCCCTATCGCAGATTGCTTTCAAGATAGGGCCAAGGTGATCGTATCGCTGTAATGGATCGTCACAGGTTACGCCCTGCTTTGGTCCACTGAAACCGTTCCACATTGCTTTGCTGGCGAAAATCCTCTCCTTGTATTTGCGCCAGACCCGAACACAAGTTTCGGATTCTGCGAACGCCCGTGATGCGGCCAGATTTCCGTCCGTCTCCGCACACATGATCACTTTCCTTTTAAATACGGCATCTTGATGAACTCGGTACTTCATGCTGATAGAGCAGACGCGGAGAACGTGAAGACAGACGGTAGACTATTGCCTAAGCACGTGTACTGCAGCACATGGAGGAAGCTACGGTAGCTAGGCTCGGGAGTAGCTAGGCTCGACGCGTGTGCGAGGCGGCCATTTTGAAATGCCGATGGCTATATGGTAATGCAGATTTAGAGTCGTACTCGATTCTAACGTGCACGCAATTTTTGGACCTGTTTTATCGGAAAAAAAGTGCGCGTTAGATTCGAGTAAATACGGTATTTGTGGCTTGAGGGGAGCGTTTGCCGTCTAGGTTGACTGCCGAACTTCCAGGCAGCCACACTGTAACCGGTATTTCGTGTCTCGCAACTGCACTATAAGTGATACGCATGTACGTCGAATGCTATGGAAAATTAACGGTATTATAAGACCGTATTATATCCAGTCCTGCACTAGAAGCGGTTACGTTATAAGTGGTCTATACTGTATACACTTTAACTTGTGCAGTGAAATTTTAGCAAGAATATTTGGTAGCGGTTGTTACTCTATGGCTTGCTTCTCATCAAGAGTAACTTATATGCTTGATCAAAGGGTGATTATTTATTTCTTGATCAGCACCTCAGTTACTGCTCATAAAGCTGCAGAAAGTTTTTTTTTTTTTTTAATCTGTTATCACTCAGACGTTGAGTATGTATTTACTAAGATCAGGGCTTGTTATCGCAAATATTTTACTTGGAACATTCTCGTTGCTTGCATTTGGGCACCCACTAATCGCAGTAGCGATCGGCATGATAATTAGATGATTGCCTAGAGGATGGCACTTTAGACAGCCTTTAAAAGAAGAATTGTGAATTTGGGCGAATATTTAGCTACTATATTTTTATTGTTCAGTGAATAGTCTTACAAGAGCACATTCATGAAAACTGTATAGGTTTGTTTTCTAAGAGCAAGTGTGTTGTAATGATATCTATTTTCATTTTTCTTACAAAAGGAAAACAAGAAAGTTGCAGCAGCTCTGGGAAAAGGTTATCTGTGCTATGTCTCCCACCTAAAGTTTCCTCTGGTGTTAAGGTTTTGGCGTGTCTAATGTGCTGCCAACTGGACTCTTCATGCAGGTGCAGCCAGTGTTTGTGCAGCTCAGAAACTCTATCTCAAAAATCTGGAAACTTCAAAGAATGCAAGTGTCCGCCCATCAAGCCTCCATGCACAGTTTTAGTGAAAATGACAGCCGGGGCCGAAGCCAAAGCCAGAGTCGCAACAGCTAGCAGGGATGCCCTGCCTGACATTATGCCACTCATATTCACGCTGCAGCCTCTAGACAAGGAGTCTTTGCAGTTGCAGCCATGGTCACTGCCACAGTTCCCTCTTTCAGTGTTGGCAACATTGTAGCAGTTGGATTATGTGTGCCCCTTGCAGTGCCACTTGTGCCCGAACACACTTGCTCATAGTTCTAACCTCAAGCAGCAAGTTTGCAGTTGTACGGCAGAGTGGTCATATCCCTGCGCCCACTGCGCTGCGTCCTTTTCACGGAAGGAGTGCCTCTTATACCGCATGCTTTGTCACAGATGGGAAAGAAGCACTCATTGTTTAGGGCGCACAGTTTCTTATAGAACAACTGATTGATTGATTTATGTGGTGTTCATACTGCATCGAAAGGGTTCTGGCCCTTGCATGCACAGGGCTTCACAGAATATTGCTTAAAGGGAAATATGACCACACCATCCGTTATACGCTGCTGTGACTTTGTAGCTATGCTGAGAACTTCGAGGTGTATCTTATTCTGAATGCAGCTTGGCCTAAACTCTGGCCACTGTTGTCTAAATAAACTTTTTTTGGAACTAATCTTCATCGCAAGTTTAATTTCTTTGGAAATGCACCTTGTATTTCAATTTACTCAATCATACTGCAATCTGTGATCAATAAGTATGGTGAATGGTTGAGTTCATGATTTGTTGGAAAAGCACTACCTGTATGCAGAAATACTGTTGTTATAAATATTGTCATTCAATATAACCGCCTCCCATGTTTGTTCGCTCTTGTGAATGCGTGTAGACGTCTTCCATACGTTCTGAGAAAATAGCTTGTGGGATACGGTTAAGTTCAGCATTTACATTGCGTTGGTCATTGCACGCCTTTCATGCTGTCCCTACCACAACGGAAGCGCTTGTAATACTCATAGAACATGCACTTTTTCGATTAAGCACTGTTTCTATACACCCGGTGCAGAATGTCATGACATTCCCTTGGCTTTCTCTCAAGTTTATATCGGAATTTCAAGTTTGTACATTGCTTCATTTTACCTCTAACCATGTCGTCACACTAGATGTTACTGCACGTCAACATGTCACACCAACTTTCAGAACAATGACCGACCTGACCGAAACCAGATATACCACTTACAGCATACTCCAGCAATGAATTCATCGTCTTTGTTGATCACAGCTGGTATAACATGTATATACAGATAATATGGTTGTATACAGATGATATGTACGAGATAGATATGTATGATGTAGTACTATGTCCCCAACATGCTCGTCCTTCGATCACCACAAACCTATCAGCACAATGGTAGTAGGGAACTTTGATAGTCACATTTGATATAATTGTATTTCCTAGCTTGAGTGCTTGTTTTGTTAAGTACTTATAAATACAGCAAGGGTATCTTCCTACCATAAGTCGGCATACTTATTCCTGAGCACACTGATTGTTTCTCTCTCTCTGCACTGATTTCACGGGTGTTTGTGTCAAAGGATGTGAGCATGAACAGGAGTGAGGAATGGCAGGTTTGAGTAGACGTGAATGCCAATGACTGTGACTGTCGGCACATGTGATTTGACATTACATTGTAGGTGAGCTCAGTGAGTATAAGTTCATGTAAGTGTGAATGTGAATGGAAGTAATCACGAATGTGAGTGAGTACATAGCCTGTACAAATATTAGTGAGTGAGTATCCACTTGGTCATCTGACTTATGCGTATTACACACTGTTCTAATACACACTAAGGGAATGTGGCAGCTGAAATGTTCTTGAGCTGTTCACAAGCTTAACTGCAAAGTTTAAAGGGGTACTGACACAATAAGTGCCGTATTTATTCGATTATAAAGTGGTCATGATTTTAAATCAAGGGTGCCAGTTGGAGAACCCAAGGAAAAAAACGGTAAATATGCACACTAATATAAGGTGATATAGAGTAGCCGACGGACTATTCACACTCGGCAGGGATTGCCTGAAATGCTGAATTACTAACATAGCCAAAATGCAAAATGGCGACCATGAAATATGGCGGAGGGGAGCTCCAACATGTGGAGTGTGGATTATATGTGAATTTTTGCCTTTAGGTGTTGCTTCATGGCAGAGCGAATATCGCCTTATACTGTGGCTTCACTGCATTGCGGTGCACGCTGCCCTAAAGGCACACTATAAGGCGAAAGTCTCGCTGTCGTGAAACCACACTATACAGTGAAATTGAAAAGCTCATGGTTATCGTCTGTAAAGTATCGGTATCAAACGCAGCTTAGAAAGCTTTTATTTCATTTTTTGAGTGAGGAAGTGGAAAGTGCAGCTTCTATTGATGTGCTAATCAGCGTAGGTCCTATTTTTAAACAATGTTAAGTCGCAAGTTTGGGCAATTTATTTCGGTTACTCTGACGTCGTCAGCTTGTCTTGCCATTCAGGTAACGTTTCAGCATTGGTTGCATGAGTGTCTCGCCCTGACTGCACACGAAGCGTATGTGATAAGTTCTTATAGTTTACGGGTTACCAACCAGAGCCGTTGCCAGCGGTGGCAAAATTGATAGTAGTGACATCTTTTGATGAGTTGTCCAACTACAATGCGTTCCAAAAATAGTTTTGTCGCATCAGTGTTATTGTCAAAAGGAAATCGTAAAAGTATGATACGTCAATCCTTTATTGATCAGTGTTGCCTACAGGCAACGTACCGAGAATTTTTGTAGTTTCTTGCTGATGGGGGGGGGGGGGGGGGGGGTTGTATTGGGTACAAAGTTTCTTGCTAGATGTCTTGTGACAAAACCGCATGGCGGGCAGAAAACATCACTTGTTTGGTTTGGAGCAGGAGCACAGGTTGAGGAAAGTTTGGCATGTGACTCTCTTTTGAAAGCCCGACCAGAGGAGATTGACCAATACAAGATTTCTGGCTTCAGTGGTGTCACACACGGGATGTAAAACAAATTCATCGTATGTACATATGTACAGCTATGATTCACAGATAAGAGCTACCTTTTTCAAGTTGCAAACGAAGGCATAGGTGGAGTGGGGCAAAGCCCACTTTCAGTTTTCTGCCTTCTGTATCAACCCTATTGCTGAAAAAGTTTATGCATAATATTTTTTTATTGTTGAATATGCTTATTCTCGATGTGTTAGGCGAGTTAGGCATCAGGAGAAGGATGCAGAAAGACAATAGTGACGAGCTATACAGGCGGCAATGGACACTTCAACTTCGCGGACGGCTTCGGAAACTGACGAAATCGGAAGCAATATTTTTTGTAACTTGTTTGGGGAGTGTCTAGCATATGTAGTGCGGTCCTGTACAAAGCTAGAGTTGGGGCCAAAGACCGCATTTTCTTAAATTTTGACTGGTTGCCTGAATGATCTCGTTTTGTTCTCACAACGATGCGCGGATGTTCTCTTTTGAGTGCCCATGTGTTCTCGTTTGAGTGCCCGAATTATGGTCCCTATACCCGAATAACGGCTCTGGCTTTAGGCTCAAGGTCACTTGAAGGTCACCGATAATGGGAGCTAAAGTATTTCATGCTTTAAAATATACCTCGTAATATTGTCCACGGATGAAATGGACCCGGAGACAACAATTTGAAGGAAAAATGGCCTGAAGGGAAAAATTGACTCTTCGAGGAACCAGCTTCGAAATTAAAGGCAATAAATTTCCAAATTCTTCTGAATGTACAGTGTTTACGGCAAACTTGTGCCCTGAAGCAAAGAACATGGCTGTGGCATAATCCGCCTTCTGTATGTTCCGAGTGCGCATGCGCTGTACCCTAGTGGCGAGCGCCGAGAACGTTTCGTTTTTCAACTTCTATTTCATCAGTGACTCCACCACACTTGCTGGTGTGATAGTTTTCTTTACATACAAGGAGTATGTTATACCCGTGCCACACGGGCAAAGTAAAGTGCACTTTGAGCGAGTGCACTTCGCAGCAAGTGTCATTCGCAGGCTGCCACACGGGAACGCTTAGTGACACTCACTGCAGAGTGCACTCGCCGGCGAGTGTGTTCGGCGAACTCACTTCGCGGCGGCGAAGTGTGTAGCCTCGTTAGCAATGCTTAGAACATACATAAAGTGATATTGAAAGAGTCGGGAGTAATTTTTAATAACATTTTTTTAAATTGCTGCGTTACAAGATAATAAAATGTGCCACATCGCAACAACAAGAACAGCAAAAAACAAAACTACTCTCGCTCTCGGGCTGTTCACGACCCCGCCGGATAATGACTGCGCAGTTGTTTGGCGGATCGAGTCGTTTTGACTGTTGCTGGTCAAGTTGCCGTCGTTGCCAGCATTTGTAAATGTTGTTTCTAACAATAATAAACTGTTTTCGTGCACACATCTTTATATTAGTAAATATATGCTTTCCCGTCTGACTCCCGGTTGCCATGGCCATCGATTTGAAAGAACACTTTTCTTCCTCGTGTAGCAGCGCACCGCCAAAGTGACACTCAGCGTGCTGAAGTGCACTCGCTCAAAGTGTACTTTACTTTGCCCGTGTGGCCCGGGTATTATACTTTCACAAGCATCATCCAAATGTGGTTCACGTTCAAGGCATTCACCAGACATGGTAAAGCAACATTTGGCGGCAGTTGCAGCAAATAGAGCAATGTAACAGTCAGAAAAGCAACCAACCTGCGATTGTACAGCCAAATCGCATTTTTGCAGCTACTCTGACGCCATTGCTGTAATATAATATGTAGAAAACAGACAGCCTAAGCTAATGATCAAAGAACCGCTCAGTGACAACAGAAATTCAGACATGTGATCAAACAACCGCTCAGTGATCCACAGATCCAGACGTGATGCTGCAGCAACTGTGGAATTCCTTTCACGTGTTTTCACAGTACCCCATGTGCAC